>NW_007256768.1:115682-234382 GCF_000164805.1 Carlito syrichta
ATAAGCACAATCAGAAACACAAAAGATGAAGTCACATCTGACCTTGAAGAAATACAAAAGATCATTAGAGACTACTACGTACACTTGTATGGAAACAAACTTGAAAACCTTAAGGAAATGGAGAATTTTGTGACATCACACAACCTCCCTAGGTGGAAACAAGAAGAAATTGAGACCCTAAATAGACCAACAACAATCAAGGAAATTGATCACCTAATAAGAAAACTACCTACAAAAAAAAGCCCTGGTCCAGATGGCTTTCCAGCACAATTCTACAAGACATTTAAGAAGGAGCTGATACCAATCCTACTGAAGGTATTTCAGGCAATTGAAAAAGATGGAACTCTCCCCAAATCATTTTACGAAGCTAACATCAAATTGATACCCAAGCCAGGTAAAGACCCAAAAAGGAAAGAGAACTACAGGCCAATATCTTTGATGAACATAGATGCTAAAATTCTCAACAAGATCCTAGCAAACTGGATTCAACAAAACATCTCAAAAATCATCCATAATGACCAAGCAGGCTTTATCCCTGGGATGCAAGCCTGGTTCAACATTTGTAAAACCATAAATGTAATTAAATGCATCAACAGATGTCAAAACAAAAACCTCATGATTATATCATTAGATGCAGAAAAAGCTTTTGATAAAATCCAGCACCCCTTCTTGATAAAAACCCTCGAACATCTAGGCATACGAGGAACATACCTCAAAATAGTAAAAGCCATCTATGAGAAACCCACAGACAGCATACTCATAAACAGATAAAAATTGGAACCATTTCCCTTGAAAACTGGAACAAGACAAGGATAACCACTCTCACCCCTCCTGTTCAATAGAGTATTGGAAGTCTTGGCTAGAGCAATCAGAGAAGAGAAGGCAATCAGGGGTATCCAAATAGGAAAAGAGGAAGTCAAGTTATCTCTCTTTGCAGATGACATGATTGTATACCTTGAAAACCCAAGAGAATCTGTCAAAAACTTCCTTACACTGATAAAGGACTTTGGCAAGGTCTCAGAATATAAAATAAATGTGCAAAAGACAATCACATTTCTTTACACCAATAATAAACAAACAGAAACCCAAATAAAAAGCACAATTCCATTCACAATAGCCACCAAAAAAAATGAAATACCTTGGCATCTTCCTAACCAGAGACATGAAAGACCTTTACAAGGAAAACTACAAAACACTGCTCAAAGATGACATACACAAGTGGAAAAAATCCCATGCTCATGGATTGGAAGAATCAACATTGTGAAGATGTCCATCTTACCTAAGGCAATCTACAGATTTAATGCAATACCCATCAAATTACCAGGAACATTTTTCTCAGATCTAGAAAAAACAACACAGAAATTCATGTGGAAACACAAACAACCAAGAATAGCCAGAACAATCCTCAGCAAATAAACAAAGCAGGTGTATCACATTACCAGACTTCAACCTTTACTATAAAGCTACAATCATCAAAACAGCTTGGTATTGGTACAAAAACAGGTATATAGACCAATGGAATAGAATTGAGATTCCAGAAGCTAAACCTCAATTTCACAACCAACTCATCTTCAACAAAGCCTCCACCACATACCACTGGGGAGAGGAGAACTTATTCAGTAAACAGCGCTGGGAAAACTGGCTGATCACATGCAGAAGACTCAAACACGACCCCTATCTGTCACCACACACAAAAATTAACTCTAAATGGATCAGAGACCTAAATGTAAAACCTGAAACCATAAGAACCTTAGAAAATGCAGGACACACTCTCATGAAAATTGGAACCAGCATCCAATTCCTGAACAAAACCCAAAACCCACAGGCCATAAGAGATAAGATAGACAAGTGGGACCTCATTAAACTGACAATCTTCTGCAAAGCCAAAGAAACCATCAAGAGAGCAGGGAGACAGCCCACAGACTGGGAAAAAGCATTTGCCAACTTCAGGTCCAACAAAAGCTTAACATCTTGGATCTACAAAGAACTCAAATGTGCTGAGAGGAAAAAAACAAACAGCTCCATTATAAAGTGGGCAAAAGATAGGAACAGACACTTCTCAAAGGAAGGCATCTGAGCAGCCAACAGACACATGAAGAAATGTTCAACCTCACTAATCATCAGGGAGATGTAAATCAAAACCACACTGAGATACCACCTAACTCCATTCAGAATGGCCATTATCAATAACTCAAAAAATAGCAGTTGCTGGAGAGGGTGTGGCAAAAAGGGAACACTTCTACACTGTTTGTGGGAGTGCAAACTAGTGCAACCTCTGTGGAAAGCAGTGTGGAGATTCCTAAAAGTTCTAAATATAGACCTCCCATATGGCCCTGCAATCCCCCTACTGGGAATATACCCTGAAGAACGGAAATCACTCTATCAAAAAGATACCTGCACACGAATATTTATCGCAGCATTGTTCACAATAGCAAGAACTTGGAACTAGCCATGCTGTCCATCAAAAGAGGACTGGATTAAAAAAATGTGATAGATATACACGATGGAATACTATGCAGCCATAAAAAAGAACAAAGTCATGAATTTCACAGCAACCTGGATGGAACTAGAGTCTATAATACTGAGTGATCTCTCACAGAAACAAAGATCTGAGTATCACATGTTCTCACTCATATAGTGGACCTTGAACATCTACCATAATACTATAAAAAAAGGACTGACAGTGGTGGGAGACTATAGGGAGAGGGTAGGGAGGGGAAGGGAGTGGGACTAATGGTAGTCAATATCTGTCTGGGGATGGGGAGACACCCCTTATTAACAAGGGTGCCTCAACGATGCACATTTGTATGCCTAACCTTTAACTGTACCCCAAAATTTTATAATAAAAAATATGTTTAATTAAATAAATAAATAAAAATAAAAAATAAAAAAAAGAATACAGCAAATGAAATAAATAACAGACTAAGCAAAAAGAAAAAATATCAGGGTTTGATAACCAAAATATGGAACTAATCCAAATTGTTAAATACACAGGTATTTAAAAAGATGGAACAAAGCCTTCATGAGATGAGGAATCATATCAAGAGGTTGAACCTAAGATTAATTGAAATCCCTGAGGCAGATAGAGAGACAGAGACCACCCTGAAACACACATTCCATGAAATAATTCAAGAAAACTTCCCCATATCACCAGAGATATGACCATTCAAACACAAGAGATTCAGAAGTCCCCTGCAAGACAATCTGAGAAGACCAACTTCTAGACAAATAGTAATTTGCTTACTTAAAATAGGAATAAAAGAAAAAATTCTAGAGACACCAAGAGAGAAATGTCAGACTACCTACTGAGAAAGACCATTTAGAATAGTAGCAGAATTATCTACAGAAACACTATAGGCTAGAAGACACTGGAGTCCAATTTTTAAAGTTTTCAAAAATAAGCAATTTCAACCAAGAATTTTGTACCCAACTAAACTAAGCTTCAACGGTGACGGAGAAATAAAATACTTCCCAGATGTTCAATCCCTAAGAGTTTATCCACACCAGCTTTATAAGAAATGCTTTAAAAAATGTATTAAACACAGAAGAAAGAAAAAAAAAGAATGACAATACTCTTCCCAAGAATGCAGCAAAAAGATTGAAAACACACATGAATCAACCCCAAAATCAAAGGAAAGTCAACAAATAAACAACAACAGCAAACTCTATAAAAACCTCAAGGTAGGGATAAACTCTCACATCTCAATAATTAGCCTGAATGTGACTAGACTAAATAAGTCACTGAAAAGACATAGAATGGAAAACTGTATAAAAAATCATGGCACAACAATTTGTTGTCTCCAGAAGGCTCATCTCACCAGAAAGTACACTCACAGACTCAAAGTAAGAGGATGGAAAACAAATTTTCAGATGAATGGAACACAAAAAAAGCAGGAGTTGTGACCTAAATATCAGACAAAATATTCTTTAAACTATCAAAAATTTAAAAAGATACAGAAGGTCAATTCATAATGATAAAAGGTTCAATCCATCAACAAGAAATATACACCCTAAACATAAAAGCACTCAACATAGGAGCACCAACTTTCATAAAACAGGTTCTAGGTAAACTAAAAAAAGATATTGCCTGTAGCACTATCATAGCTGAGGACTTAAATACCCCACTAACAACCCTAGACAGATTGTCGGGCAAAAAATCAACTAGCAACTCTCAATCCTCAACTTGACACTTCACCAAATGGACTAAATAGATACCTACAGAACACTCCACCCAATAACCATGAAATAAACATTCTATTCATCATCACATGGACTGTACTCTAAGACTGACCACGTTCAAGGCCATAAGTCAAACATAAACAAATTTTATAAGATTGAATTATTTCCATGCACCTTCACAAACCACAATGGAATAAAAATACATACCAACACTAAAAAAGTCCCCCCCAAATCCACAAAGAAATGTACACTAAACAGCATGATGCTGAACAACTCCTGGGTCAACACAGAAATTAAAACAGAAATTAAAAGATTCCTGGAAACAAATGAAAATGAGAAAGCATCTTACCAAAATCTCTGGGATGCCACAAAAACAGTACTAAGAGGGGAATTCACATCTCTACAAACACACATGAAGAAAATGGAAAGATCACAAGTCAACAGTCTAACAAATCACCTAAGGGAGTTCAAAGAGCAAGACAACAAAAACTCTAACTTCAGCAGAAGAATCCAGATCACCAATATAAAAGCCCAAATGTAAGACATAGAAGACAAAAATATAATAGAAAAAAATCAACAAAACGAAAAGCTGGTTCTTTGAAAGGATAAGCAAGTTTGATGGACCCCTAGCCAGATTGCAAAGAAAAGGAGAGAAAAAGCAAAAATAAATACAATTAGAAATGCAAAAGATCAAAGACCTAAATGTAAAACCTAAAACTATAAGAACCTTAGAAAATACAGGAGACATCCTTATGGAAACTGGAACTGGCAACCAATTCCTGATCAAAATCCTGAATGCCCATGCCATAAGAGATAAGATTGACAAGTGGGATCTCATCAAACAGAAAACTTCTGCAAAGCAAAAGAAACCATCAAGAGTGCAGGGAGACATTCCATGGACTGGAAAAAAATATTTGTCAACAGTATATTTGACAAAGCCCTATCATCCAGGATCTACAAAAAACTCAAATGTGCTTAAAAGAAAAAGACAAGCAGCCCTATTGAAAAGTGTGCAAAATATATAAATAGACACTTCTCAAAAGAAGACATATGAGCAGCCAAGAGACACATGAAAAAATGCTCAACCACACTAATTATCAAATAAATGCAAATTAAAACCACACTGAGATACCACCAAACTCCAGTCAGGATGACCATCATCAATAACTAAAAAAACAACAGATGCTGGAGAGGATTCAGGGAAAAGGGAACACTTCTACATTTTTTGGTGGGAGTGTAAACTAGCACAACCTCCTTGGAAAACAGTGTGGCGATTCCTAAAGATCTAAAAATCAACCTTCCATAAGACCCTGCAATCTCCCTTCTGAGAATATACCTAGTGGAACCCAAATCACTCTATGAAAGATACCTGCACACATATGTTTATTGTAGTGTTATTCACAATAGCAAAAACATGCAACCAACCGTGCTGCCCATTGAAAGAAGAGTGGAATTTTTTAATGGTACATATACACTATGGAATATTATACAGTCATAAAGAAGGACAAAATTATGAACTTTGCGCAACTTAGATGAACTTAAGAGTCTGTAATACTCAGTGATCTATCATAGAAACAAAGAACTGAGTACCATAAGTGGACCCTAAACATTTATTATAATACAATAGGAAAGGCATTGGCGGTAATGCAAAACTGTTGAGGAAGGGAAAACACATCTAATCAATGAGTACCTAATCTCAAACCAGGTGAAGTGGGGACAAAAGTGAGAATTTACCTACACAATGACCATTTGT
This sequence comes from Carlito syrichta, assembly GCF_000164805.1. Taxonomy (NCBI): domain Eukaryota; kingdom Metazoa; phylum Chordata; class Mammalia; order Primates; family Tarsiidae; genus Carlito; species Carlito syrichta. The sequence goes on from NW_007256768.1 coordinate 121,615, forward strand.
ATACCTAATTCTGAATTGCAACCCACAACTTTAAAATAAAAATAAAAGGAAGTGACAGTTGCACCAATTTGAAGATATTTATGTAAAGGCATAGGAAACTTGAAAAAGGAACACAATAATTCTCCAGCAATATGATGTTAATCACAAAGAAATTTTAAAAACTCCATATAAATAATTCAATATGTTGATATTTGAAAAAAACTTGGTGAGATGCAAGAGAATTCTAAAAACAATTCAGAGAAATCAGAAAAACAATTCAGAATATTATGAGAAATTTACCAGAGATATTTTTTTAAAATATAAAATAGAAATTATTAAACTGAAGATTTCATTGTTGGAAATACAAAATGCAATTAAAGCTGTCAAGGATAGACTAGATCAGGCAGAAGAAAGTATCTCAGAATTTGGAGACAGGTATTCTGGAGTAATCTAGTAAGACAAAAATAAAGAGAATAAAAAGTAATTAACAAAGCTTTCATTAATTTGGGCTAACATAAATCAAACAAATATTTCAACTAATAGGGGATAAAAAGAAAGGATTACAATACCTATTTACTGAAATAATAGATAAAAACTTTGTAAGTCTAGCAAGAGATTTAAACATTCAGACACAGGCAACATCAATCCCCAGTAAGATAAAATGTAAATGTTTTTTTCTCATGGCAAAATATAGTAATATTTTCTGCAATCTGAAATAAAAAGTGAATCCTTAAAAAAGCAAAAGAAAACTATCTAGTCACCTATACAGAAAACCCCATCAGAGTAAAAGTAGTTATCTCACCAGAAACCTTACAGATCAAAAGAGAATGGGATGATATTTTCAAAGTACTGTAAGAAAATAAAACTGCCAATGAACCCTTATATCCAGCAAAATTATCCTTTTTAAATGAAGAAACAATCAAGTATTTTTCAGAATAGAAAATGTTGAAGAAAATCATTACCACTAGATTAGCCCTAGAAGAAATGCATAAGGAAGTTCTAAACCTGGATATGAAATAACATTTACCATCATGAAAATATGAAAAAAAGGGTATAAAACTCACTGAAAAAGTAATCATACAAAGGAGAAAGACAAAGGACTCAATGATCCCACTACAGTAATCAACCAAACTATAGTGACAAACAATAAGAGAAAAATAAAGAAACAAAGAATACATAACACAAGCAAAAAAATTAATGATATTAGAACAAAGCCTCACTTATTAATAATAACCTTGAGAGCAAATGGATTAAAATATTCAAGCAGTAGTATACAATTGCTAATGACTAAACAAATAAACCAAGAAAAAAGGGGGAAAAATGTCAACTGTATATTGCTTGCAAGAAATTCATCTTACTAGTAAAAAAAAAAAATAGACTGAAAGTAAAGGGATAGAAAAAGATATTCCATACAAACATAAACCAAAAGCAAGTAGGAGTAGCTATACTTATATCAGATAAAACAGACTTTAAGTCAAAAATAGTACAACAAAAAAAAATTCATTAGGCAATGATAAAGGGATAAAGCAAGAGGACATAACAGTTCTAAATATAATGCACACCAACATTTATAAAGCAATTATTACTAGAACTAAAGAGAGAAATAGACTGTAATAAAATAATTGTGAGGGACTTCAAAACCCACTCTCAGTAGTAAAGAAAATCAGTAACAACAAAAAACTATATCCAAAGTAAACATTAGACCAAATGAACCTGTCAGACATTTGTAGAACATTCTATTCAACAGTTGCAGGATATACATTCTTTTTATCAGTGCATGGACATTCTCTAGTATTGACCATAATAGTATACCACAAAACAAGTTTCAACAAATTCAAAAAACTCAAAATCTATTCTCAAATCACAATGGAATAAACTTAGAAGTCAATACTAAAAGGAACTTTGGAAACAATGAAAATGCATAAAAATTAAACAACATGATTCTGCATGACCACTGAGCCAATATAGAAAGTAAGATGGGAATAAAACAATTACTTGAAGCAAATAAAAATTGAAACACAATATGCCAAAGCCTGTGGAATACAGCAAAAATGGTGCTAAGAGGGACATTTATAACAATAAATGCTCACATCAAAAAAGTAGAAAGATTACAAATTAACAACCCAATGATGCACTTCAAAGAACTAAAAAAGGAAAAGCAACCAAATCTAAAATTAGTAAAAGAAAAAAAGATAAAGATCAGAAAAGAATTAAATAAAATTGAGACTAAAAATTCACCCAAAAACAATGAAACAAAAATTGTTTCTTTGTTTTGTTTATTAAACAAAATTAATAATCTGCTAGGTAGACTAATGAAGAAAATTATAGAAAAGATACAAATAAACAAAATCAGAAAAAAAAGACATTACAAATGATACCACAGAAATATAAATGATTATCAGACTATTATGAACAACTATGCACTGACAAACCAGAAAACCTAGGAGGAAAAAAGGATAAGTTCTTGGAAACAAACAACATATCAACATTTTATTAAGAAAAACAAAAAACCTGAGCAGATCAATAATAAGATTAAATCAGTAACAAAGAGTCTCCCACCCACCAAAATGCCCAAGATGAGACAGAGGATGGATTCAATCAAATTCTGCCAAACATACAAACAAAAACTAATGTCAATCCTCCTGAAACTATTCCAAAAAATCAAAGGGTAGGGAATTCTCCTTAACTCATTATATGGGCCCAGCATCATTCTGATACCAAAACCAGACAAGGACACACAAAAAAAAGAAAGTTGTGGGTCTATATCATTGATACACACAATATCTAGACACACAAATTCTTAACAAAAACACTAGCAAACCAAATCCAATAGTACACCAAAAAGATAATATGCCTTAGTCAAGTGGAACATATACTAGCGATGTAAGGATGATCCAACATACACAAATCAATAAACCTGATACATCACATCAAAAGAATAAAGAAAAAAAAACTATATGATTACCTCAATAGATGCAGATAAATCATTTGATAGAGTTTAACAGTCCTTCATGATTAAAAGAAAAAAGTCTCAAGAAATTAGGCATAAAAGGAACATACCTGAAAATAATAAAGGTCATTTACAACAAACCAGCAGCTAACATCATATTGATTGAGAAAAAGTTTAAAATCTTTTCTCTAAATATTGGAAAAGACAAGGATGCCACTTTCATCACTTCTATTCAGCTTAGTATTGGGAGTGTTAGAGCTATCAGGCAAGAGAAAAAGATAAAAGGCATTCAAGTTTGGGGGGAGAAAGTCAAATTGTCCCTCTTTGATGCTGATATAATCTTATGTCTAGGGAAAACAAACTCTTAAATTTAATAATAGTATTCAGTAAAGTTTCTGGATACAAATCAACATGCAAAAATTATTAGTATTCCAAGAAAAGAATCAATAAATCAATCTCTTTAACAACAGCTAACAACAACAACAAAAATGCCTAGAAATAAAATGAACTAAGGAGGTTAAAGATCTCTACAAGAAAAACTACAAAACACTGATGAAGGAAATTGAAGATGACACAAACAAATGGAAAAAACATTCCTTGTTCATGGACTAGAATAGTTAATATCATCGAAATAACCATATTGCCCAAGTCAATCTACAGATTAAATATAATCCTTATCAAAATATCAATGCCATTCTTCACAGAAATTTTTAAAATTTTTGAAATTTATATGGTATTTTAAAAAACCCAAATAGCCAAAGTAATTCAGAGCAAAAGGAACAATGCTGTAGGCATTATGTTTTCTGGCCTCAAATTATATTACAAGATAATAATAACCAAAACAACATTACATTGCTATAAAAATAGACACAGAAAACAATAAAACAAAATAGAGGATGAAGAAATAAAGTGAAACATGTACAACCACAAATTTTTGACAAGGCCACCAAGAACTTAACTGAGAAAGAAACACCCTCTTTAATAAATAGTATTGAATAAGTTGGATAGCCATATGCAGAAAAATGAAACTTGACCCCCTATCTCTCACCATATACAAAAATGAACTCAGAATATATTAAAGGCTTAAACATAAGTCCCCAAACTATAAAAATACTAGAAGAAAAGTTCAGGAATATTCTTTTAGACATAGATGAAGACAAATAATTTATGACTAAGTCCTCAAAAACTCAGGCAGCAAAAAGAAAAATAGATAAATTGGACTATATTAAGTTAAAAGGCATCTGCACAGAAAAATAAATGAACACCAGAGTGAGGAGACTACCTATTAGAGGGGAAAACAAATTTGCATTATGCATCTAATAGAGGACCGACATCCTGGCTCGACAAGTAACACAACTAAATAGAATAGAAACAAATAATTCCATTGAAAACTGGGCAAAGGACAGAAATTGACATTTTTCAAAAGAAGATATACAAATGACCAACAGGTCTATGTAAAAATGCTCAACATCAATAATTATCAGAGAAATTCAAATCAAAACCATAGTGAGATATCTTATCCCAATCAAAATGACTTTTATTAAAAAGACAAGAAAATACCAAATGTTTATGAGGAGGCAAAGAAGAGAAAATTCTTGCCTACTGTTGGTGGGGTTGTAAACTATTATGGAAAACAGTGTAGAGATGTCTCAAAAAGCAAAAACAGAATTACCATTTGATCTAGCAATTCCACCACTGAGCATGTACCCAAAAGAAAAGAAATCAATATACCAAAGGGATACCTGCACTCACATGTTCATTGCAACCCTGTTTACATTAGCAAAGAGGTGATCATCAACAAATGAATAAAGAAAGAAAATAGGGTACAATGGGATATTATTGTTCATTAATTAAAAAGAATTAAATTATGTTGTTTGCAACATCATGGATGAAACTGCAGGATATTATTCTAAGTGAAATAAACCATGCACAAAACAAGTATTTCATGTTTCTCATTTTTATATAGGAGTTAAAACATTTTATCACACTGAGGCAGAAAGACAGATAGCAGAAATTGAGAAGGGTGGCTGAGGAAAAGGGAAATGAATGAATGCGAAGTGAGTTAAAGAGTACAAACAAACAATAAGATAAAAAGAAACAAATTTAATGTTTGGTAGCACAGTATGGCGACTATATGAGGGGAACCCCCCCCAAACACAGAATCTATTTACAAAAAATTGTGTATTTCTTCTTTTTCTTTTTCTTTTCTTTTTTTTTGAGTTGGAGTCTCACTCCATAACCCAGACTGGAGTGCAGTGGCCACTTCCGGCCACCGCAGCCTCGACCTGCCGGGCTCCGGGAAGCTCCTTCCGCCTCACCCTTCCAAGTAGCTGGAACTACAGGCGTGCGCTACCACACCCGGCTAATTTTTTTTTTTTATTGTAGAGATGAGGGCTCACCAAGTTGCCCAGACCCGCGGGCTCAGGAAATCCACTCACCTCAGCCTCCCAAAGACGTGGGATTACAGGCTGAGCCACTGAGTCCAGCTGTATTTCTTCTTACATGTTTAAACTTCAGTCATCTTCAAAGTACTTTGTTTTGTGCAAACACCTATCGAAACACTTTTCTCACTGTTGAAAATAATTTTTGAACTTGTCAATTTTGATGTATTTTAGTGATTCTGCTTTTTTTTTTTCACCTCTTCCACATTAGCAAATCTTTCCTTTTGAGGAATTTTTTTCATCCAGAAAAATAAACAAGAAAAGGGACTAAGGCAAGACCAGGTATAGGAAAGGTGGGGCATGGAAGTTATGCCATTTTTTTGTCAAAAACTACTGAACACTCAGCACTGTGTGGGCAGGTGAGTTGTCATGGTGGAAGAATCAGTCACCTGTTTGCCACTAAAAAATTGACTGAAACCGAACATAGCCTCTCATAACAGTGTTAGCCAGTATACTAATGCTGATGAATTCCTAAAACACTTATCTGGAGGGGGAAGTCTGTACTACAAGGGGTCTTCCCTGTGATATATAATATAAATATTGGGTTTGGGAGGACCATCCTTCATACTTAAAAAATGTATTTTACTTGAGTGCTGGACACCATAAATAGCCTGACTTGATCACTATGCATTATGTACATGTAATAAAATTCCACATGTACCTAAAAGATTTCCACAATTAAAAGTATGTCCATCCAAAAACCTGAATCAAAATGTTCATAGCAGTTTTAACCAAATCAGTAAAAACTGAAAGCAACCAAGATGTCCTTCAATCAGCGAGTGAATAAACTGTGATATATTTGTATAATACAATATTATTGAGTAATAAAAAGAAACATGCTATTAAGTCATAGAAATTTTAGATATATGTTGCTAAGTGAAAAAAGCCATCCTAAAAAGGCTACACCTGGATGATTTCATTTATTACACATGTTGAATAAGACATACCTGTAGTAATGGTAAATAATCAGTGGTTTCCAAGAATTAAGAGGTAGGTGTGGAAGGTTGAATAGTTGAAGCATAAGAAATTTTTTTTAAATTTTAGATAATATTACTCTATGCAATACTATAATTCTGGAGACATGACAAAATTCATTTGTCAAAATGCATATAATTTACAAGACTGAGTGAACCTTATTGAAAAGGAAAAAAGCCGGACTCGGTGGCTCAGCCTGTAATCCCGCGCCTTTGGGAGGCTGAGGTGAGTGGATTGCCTGAGCCCGCGGGTTCAAGACCCTCCTGGGCAGCGAGACCTCATCTCTACAATAAATCAAAAAATCAGCTGGGCATGGTAGCACATGCCTTAATTCTGACTACTTGGAAGGCTGAGGCGGAAGGATCACCGGAGCCCAGCAATTCGAGGCTGTGGTGGCCGGGAGCGGCCACTGCACTCCAGTCTGGGTGATAGAGTGAGACTTCAACTCAAAAAAAAAAGGAAAAAAAATGACTTCTCTCCACCCTTTTAGTTTCTTTGGCTTTGCTATAAATTAAATTGACATAACAGGAGAAAAACTATTTTAAATGTGTTCATACCCATAGGAGTCCCACTAAAATATAATACACAAAGAAGCCTAGATAACTGAAGATTAGGCGTCCCACAAAAATACAATACACAAAGAAGACTAGATAATTGAAGGTTGTATATCATCCTGGACTAAGAAGAGGAATAGGGGTTTGGCTTCTGAAAAGTGGTGAAGCCAGGTTATGGGAAAGTAAAGGGAGAACATATTTGATTTATAAATGCAGTCTTGTTATGCAGATAAAAAGTCTCTCTTGGGCAATAAAAATTTGTCTTTGAGTAGCCCTCTTCCTGATACCAACACTTTTATTAATGTAGATTTCCTTTGTAGATGTAAATTTTCTTTTAAATGGGCCAATTTTCAGAGCTACTCCTTTGTATGCAGTTTCTGAAAATAACCAGCTCCAAAATATGCCAAAGAAGTATATTTGGGGTTGGCATATCTGGTCTTCTATAATCATAATTTTGGGTAGTGTGTCCTGAGCCACAACATTTAACCCATCTTAAACTTTTCCAAGAAGTGTCAAAGTCCAGAAGCAGCCGGGCTCGGTGGCTCAGCCTGTAATCCTGCACTTTGGGAGGCTGAGGTGAGTGGATTGCCTGAGCCCGCGGGTTCGAGACTCGCTGGGCAGCAAGACCTCATCTCTACAATAAATCCAAAAAAAAAAATCAGCTGGGTGTGGTAACACATGCCTGTAATTCCGGCTACTCAGAAGGCTGAGGCGGAAGGATCGCTGAAGCCCAGCAGGCAAGGCTGCGGTGGCCGGAAGCGTCCACTCCAGTCTGGGTGACCAAGTGAGACTCCAACTCAAAAAAAAAAAAAAATCCAGAAGCTGAGTAAATATTCAATAATCCACTGAAGAGGCATTTCTACAGAAACAAAAGAAAAAGTTAATGAGTGAAGCAAATTATAAACCCAGTTTCTGAGTCTGGAGGATAGACAGTAAAGAAAATTCCTAGATGTTTTTCTCCAAGCATTTTTTGCAGTTTGAATGTCTCTGATGATGCCTGAGTGGCCACAGGGCAACAGGCACAAAAGCTGTCTAGACACTGTGTGGTGATCCCTCTGAAGTCCATATTGAGCCATCCAGTTTCAGTTTTCAGAACTTCGAAAAATAGGCAATTGTTGTTTGCAGTAATTCCAACCCATAAAAGTGGAAGAATATTTGAAACATTAATTTAGAGAATTGTAGCCAAATATTGATGGGATTCAGAAACTAGACCAGGCTACAAGTTAATCTTTTAAAAATTATCAAACAACAGAACTAAAAATCTAATGACGGGTAGAATATAGTTTTCTACTGAAACACAAATATTTCTCTCTACAGTCACACCCAATTTTATCAAAAATATTCACAACAAAACAAATTTGTTTGCAAAAAATGTTAAACTTATTGAACTTGGTCTGATTATTTACATAAGTGCAGCAAGAATAGTGATTGATCAAATAGGCTTTTGAAAAGTCAGTTTTGCTAGAACTCTTAATAAGGAATCTCAGATTGGATGTTCAAAAACTTCTTAGGGCCAGGAAACCAGATCAAGGATTCACCAGCAATTTTTTCCTGTAATACCTGTATATGTGGATGAATTTCTCTTCTTCTCAAGGTCCTCAAAATATCTTGAGGTCCCTAGGCATGCCAGGAAATAACATTCTCTACCCACGTGTGAGTAAACCATGTTAACTGTGCATTCAAAGAACCAGACTGGTTTTTCCAGAATCTTTATTGACTTCATAAAGTCAATCTTAGTTCTCTAAAGCTGTCTGGTCATGTTTACAAAATGATATTCTAGTCCATGATTTCCAATTGTGTCCTCTTGCAAAAAGAGCTAATTATTATTGAACCTATGCAAATAATTATATTGCAACAAAAATAGGACTAGTCTTTAATAGTATGAATTCTGAAAATATTTGGTAGGAAGAAAAAGACGTTTCCATTTTATGAACAAAAGTATACTTTACCAAACTACTGCAAGCTATAAATAGCATAGATTAAATAAATACATTCTCTTAAGTCTGGAAGACAAAACATAAAAAGATGCAGCAATGTTTTAAAAAGTCATTAAAATGCTAATTTTTATTAATTTAATTCTATGTAATTTTGGAAAGTCTTAATCAAATTGCATGATTTTAAAGTTATCAGAACCCTGTAGTTATCACATGTCTTTCCATTAATTTTTTTGAAAACAAAGCACTTTTGGATTATAATCATTTTAAAGGCTTTCAGAAAAAGTATCAAGCGACTAAGTGTCTGTGGTTGACTAAAAACTTTAAATGGCCATGGTTAAAGATCTAATAATGAGATTTTGTTATAATGCAACTGACAATTAAATTTTATCATTTTGTCACAAAAATATTTAAAAACAATAGTTAGAATGATGACTGATAATTTTAAACCAAGACTATAGATTTCTGGGAATTTCACATAATTTCAGGAACACTTATTAGTATATACCATGGAGGCTCAGGGCGATGACAGTAGACCATTCAGACTATATGAGTCCTTGTATGAGTGAGTGAATGTATGGACAACTATGCGTATGTGTCTGTGAGTAAGTGGGCATGACTGAGTAGGGATTCAGGAGCAAGTGACCAGGGCACTCCTAGTGAAGTGGCTGGTACTGCAGCTGCTCTGCTTGGTCCCTAGTGCTTTCTGGAGCACAGAATCTGAGTGTCATTTTTTAAAATCAGCAAAGCCCTTCCCGGGAAGAAACTGCTGGGGGTGACTGCTGGCTTCAGGCTCTTCCTCACCACTGCAGTGCCTGGTCAGACATTGGCAGCAAGGGCTGTGGAGGGAGCACAGTGAGGGAGACAGAGGCAGAGCATCTTGATAACTGGGCAGGGAAGTGCTGCTCACCATGGAGCAACAGACCTAATATCTATGACCAGTGTGTTATCTACTCAGGGGCTGATCATGACTCAGAGGGAATATCCTGAAAGCACAAATTTCAAAGGGACAGGATGAGTGCTGAGTCTCAGGTGCCCCACTCCCACCCAGATTCAGCTGTGACATAAAGGGTGGATCCAGAAAAGGTTGAGGAAGACCCCTGAAGAGATCAGTGCCCCCCATCCTTCACCTTATTTGACTCTCAAATCTACAAGACACAGCAAATCTTCCCACCCCCAGCCCTGTTTCAAAATAGAAGAAATTCAGAGGCCTGATGAGGGAGAATAGAGGACCAAACAAAAATCAGAAATCAAAGCCCCTCCCATTGCCACAGAATAATGGAACTCAAGAGAAAAGAAAGAGATCTGTAACAAATTAGAAAAAAATCAACAGAAGACCACAGGCAATTCCCAGCAACACCTGAAAATTCAGATTTCAGAGCCCAAACAATGAAAGTTACCAACTACTGGCTCCAGAATATGACAGGGAAAAGAGATGGAAAGAGTGAATAAAATTCAAGAAAGACAAGATGCAGCAATGAAATAACTTGTAGTGGAGATTTTAGCCATAAAAAAAGTTATCCAGGAACTGAAGAACAAAATGACAAGCATTGAAAGCAGAATTAATCAAGTAGAAGAAAGGATCTCAGAACATGAAGACCAAAACATGGAATTAACCCTAACTGTAAAAACATAGAAAGAAAACTCAGAAAGAAAGAACAAAACCTCCAAGAGATGTGCGATTATATCAAAAGGTCAAATCTACACCTGATTAGTATTCTAGAAGAAAGAAGGGAAATGGAGAACAAGTATTCTAAGAGGTTATCCAAGAAAACTTTCACCATCTCACCAGAGATGAAACCATCAAAACACAAGAGAAACAAAGAATCCCCCCAAAGTCATCAAATGAGAAGACCAACCCCTAGACAAATAGTAATTTGCCTACACAAAGTAGAAACAAAAGAAAAATTCCTAAAGGCAACAAAAGAGAAAGTTCAGACTACCTACCAGGGAAGACCAATCAGAATAGCAGCAGATCTACCAGAGAAACACTACTGACTAGAAAGTAATGGAGTCAAATTTTCAAAGTCCTCAAAGATAAGCAATCTCAACCAAGTATTTTCTACCCAGCCAAGCTCAACTTCAACAGCAATGCAGAATTAAAATTCTTCCCAGACATCCAATCTTTAAGAGATTATGCAGCTTCTAGACCAGCTCTACAGGAGATGCTGAAAAAGGTATTAGACACAGAAAAAAGAAAAAGTAATGTCCACACACTTCCCAAGAGACCAGGAGAACATGGAATCAACAGAGAGTACAATATGACTGCAAATTTAAAAACACACACAGCATCAACCCAAATTAAAAGAAAACAAACAAAAAAAAAGGAAAAAAAACTTTATAAGAATATCATGGTGGGCATAAACACTCATATTTCAATAATCAGTTTGAATGTGACTAGAGTAAATGCACCACTGCAAAGACATAAAATGGCAAATTGGATTTTAAAAACACAACTGAATAATTTGCTGCATTAAGGAAACTCATCTCACCACAAAAGATGCACAAAGACTCAAAATTAGAGGATGAAAAATGAATTTCCAGGCAGACGGATCACAAAACAAGGAGTCGTGATCTTATTATCAGAAAAAATAACCTTTAAGCTATCAAAAACTTTAAGAGATACAGAAGGACACTGCATAATGATAAAAGGGTCAATTCTTCAGCAAAAAATATCCATCCTAAACATATATGCACCCAACACAGGAGCACCAGAATTTATAAAGCAACAACTAACTAAACTAAAAAAATGATATTGACTGCAACACTCTCATAGTTGGGTATTTAAATACCCTGCTAACAATCCTAGATATATCATAGAGGCAAAAAAAAATTAACAAGAGATCTGGAATCTCAGCTGGACGCTTGTCTAAATGGCTTTAATACATACAGAAGATTCTACCAAACAACCACAGAAAATACATTTGACTCTTTACCACATGGAGCATACTGCAAAATTGACCACATCCATGGCTATAAATCAAGTATAAACAAATTTAACTAAGATCAAAATAATGCCATGCATGTTCTCAGACCACAGTGTAATAAAAATAAATATCAACACCAACAAAATTCCCCCTAAACCCACAAAGATATAGACACTAAATAGCATGATGCTGAAAGACTTCTGGGTAACACAGAAATCAAAACAAAAATTAAAAGATTCCTGGAAACAAAGAAACATCTTACCAATACCTCTGGGATGACATGAAATCATTACAAAGAAGGGAATTTATGTCTCTATGAACAAACATCAAGAAAATGGAAAGGTCAGCCGGGCTCGGTGGCTCAGCCTGTAATCCCGTGCCTTTGGGAGACTGAGATGAGTGGATTGCCTGAGCCCGCAGGTTCGAGACCCGCCTGGGCAGCGAGACCTTATCTCTACAATAAATCAAAAAATCAGCCGGGCGTGGTAGCGCATGCCTGTAGTTCCGGCTACTTGGAAGGCTGAGGCGGAAGGATCGCCGGAGCCCAGCAGGTCGAGGCTGCGGTGGCCGGAAGCGGCCACTGCACTACAGTCTGTGCGACAGAGTGAGACTCCAACTCAAAATAAATAAGTAAATAAAAATAAAATAAAATAAAATAAAATAATAAAAAAAACTAAAAAAAAAAAAAGAAAATGGAAAGGTCACAAGTAAAGAACCTAACAAATCACCTAAAGTAATTGGAAAGGCATGAACACCAAAACTCTAATATTAGCAGAAGAATTCAGATCACCAACATAAAAACCAAATATGGGACATAGAAGACAAAATTATTATAGAAAAAAACAACAAAACAAAAAGCTAGTTCTTTGAAAGGAGGATATACAAGATTGATGGGTCCCTAGCCAGAATGACCAGGAAAAATAGGAAAGAAAAAAAAAAAGCCCAAATAAACACAATCAAAAATGCAAAAGACCAAATTACAACTGACACAGAAGGAAAACAAAGATTATCAGAGATTACTATGCATACCTGTATGCAAGCAAACTCAATAACCTAAATGAATTGGAGAGCTTTCTGACATCACACAACCTCCCAGGGTTGAAACAAGAAGAAATTGAGATTCTAAATAGATCAATAACAATCCAGAAAACAGACTCTGTCATAAGAAAACTACCTACAGAAAAAAAGGCCTGGACAAAATGGATTTCCATCAGAAATCTATAAAACATACAAGAGGAACTGATACCAATCCTCTTTCGTGTATTCTAGGCAAACAAGAAACACGAAATTCTCCCCAAATCATTTTATGAAGCTAACATCACACTGATACACAAACCAAGTAAGGGTCCAACAAAAAAAAAGAGAACTACAGGCCAATATCCATGATGAACATAGGTGCAAAACTTGTCCACAATATTCTTGCAAATCAAATCCAGTAAAAAATCTCAAAAGTCTTCTACATGATCAAGTAAGCTTCATTCCTGGGTTACAGGGTTGGTTCAACATCTGCAAGACTATAAATGAATTAAGTATATCAACAGATATAAAAACAAGAACCACGTGATTATATCATTAGATGAAAAAAAAAAATCCAGAATACATTCCTGATAAAAACCCTTGAAATCTAGGCATAGAAGGAACATACCTCAAAATAGTAAGTGCCATCTACACTAAACCCACAGCCAGCATAATACTAAATAGACAGAAACTGGAGGCTTTCCTGTGAAAACTGGAACAAGCAAGGCTGCCCACCCTCACCCCTCCTGTTCAGTCCTAACTAGAGTAATTAGATAAGAGAAGAAAATCAGGGGTGTGCAAATAGGAAAAGAGGAAGTTAACTTATCCCTCTTTGCTGATGATATAATCCTATACCTTGAAAATCCAAAAGCCTCTTTGCACTGCTAAAGGACTTTGGCAAAGTCTCAGGGAACAAAATGAATGTGCAAATACAGTCATATACTTATACACCAACAACAATCAAGCAGAGAAACAAAAAGCACAAGTCCATTCACAATAGCCACAAAATTTAAAAAATGAAATACCTCAGCATCTTCCTAACCAGAGAAATGAAAGACCTATACAATGAAAACTACAAAACACTGTTCAAAGAAATGCAAGAAGACACAAATAAATGGGAAAATATTCCATGCTCATGGATTGGAATAAGCAACATTGTTAACATGTACATCCTACCCCAAAGCCATCTAAAGGTTCAGCACAATACCCATTAAATTACTGACATCATACTTCTCAGACCTGGAAACAATACAGAAATTCATATGGAAACATAAATGACCATAAATACCAAAAAACAATCCTCAGCAAAAGAAACAAAGTATGAGGTATCATACTTGCAAACTTTAAACTTCACTATAAGGCTACAATAATCAAAACAGCACAGTATTGGTACAAGAACAGGCATATAGACCAATGATACAGAATAGAGATTCCAGAAGCAAAGCCTCAATTTCTCAACCAACTCACCTTCAACAAAGCCTCCAATAACAACCACTTGGGAGAGGAAAATGTATTCAGTAAATGGTGCTGGCAAAACTGACTGACCACATGCAGAAGATTGAAATAGGACCCCTATCTATCACCACACACAAAAATTTACTCTAAATGGATCAAAGACCTAAACATAAAACCTAAAATTATAAGAATCTTAGAAAAAGCAAGAGACTCTTATGGGAATTGAAGTAGGCAACCAATTCCTGATAAAAACCCCAGATTTCATGCCATAAGAGATAAGAGACAAGTAGGACCTCATTAAATGGAAAAGCTTCTGCAAAGCAAAAAAACCACCAAGAAAGCAGGGAAATAGTCCACAGAATTGGAAAAAAAAATTTGCCATCTGTATATTTGACAAAGGCCTAACTTGCAGGATCTACAAAGAGCTCAAACGTGCCAAAAGGAAAAACAAACAAACAAACAGCCCCATTAAAAAGTGGGCAAAATACATAAATAGACACATCTCAAAAGGAGACATGTCAGCAGCCAGCAGACACATGAAAAAGTGCTCAACCTCACTAATCATCAAAGAAATGCAAATCGAAACTGCATTGAGATTCCATCTAACCCCAATAAGAATGGCCATAATTAATAAAACAAAAAATAACAGATGCTGGTGAGGATGCAGAGAAAAGGAAATGCTTCTACACTACTGGTGGGAGTGCAAACTAGTTCAACCGCTATGGAAAACAATGTGACAATTTCTAAAAGAGCTAGAAATTGACCTTCCATATGACCCAACAATCCCCCTAAATCATTCTACCAAAAAGATACCTGCACACACGTTTATTGCAGCACTATTCACAATAGCAAAAATATGGAATCAACCATACGCCCACCAAAACTGATTTTTTAAAATGTGATAAAAAATGGATAAAAAATGTGGTACATACACATGATGGAGTATTATGTAACCATAAAGAAGGACCAGCATATGTACTTCATAGCAACTTGGATGGATTCAGAATCTGTGATACTCAGTGATCTATCACAGAAACAAATAACTGAGTACCACATGTTCTCTCTCATAAGTAGACCTTGAACATTTACCATAATACTATAAAAAAGAAATTGGCAGTAGTGGGACATGGCCAGGGGAGGGAAGGGGTGCACATAACATCAGTAAGGGTACCTGATCTCAATCCAGGTGAAGCGGGGACCAAAGGGAGACCTAAATTTTACCCGTACAATGACTACTTGAATTACATAATCCAGAATTATATCCCACATTTTCAAAATAAAAAATAATAATAATAAATATTTTTTAAAATTATATATCCATATAACTAACCTAAAGAAGATTTAGCACTACTTCTTACTAGACAATGCTTCCTATATAATTTAATATATTAAATAAGCCTAATTAGTTTAATATTTACCATATAAGCAGAGTGAACAAATACTTATGATCACTTCCACGGGTCCATCTAAGAAATCCTAAAGTTAATGTGGCAAAAAATATATTTTATTAAGAATTTGATTTCAGAAGTTCACCAAAAAAAGTCTGCTAAGTGAAAATTATAAGAGGCCATTATTTTGGACCGAGTTCTTGTATTAAGACTCAACAGATAAAATCAAACCAATTGGAGTCACTCATGCTAAATGACAATCAAATCAAAACTTTAAGGAAGCAGATAAATGCCAAAGTAGAACCACTTTTCCTAAAAACAGTAGATTTCAGTCTACCTGAGTCAGCATAGTAAGGAAGTTCCCTCTGCTTTAATCTTTACAGAAACGTGATTTGATATAATTTAACATTAACCAATCAGCTTTTTTTCACTGTTTTATTTCCCTATTTCTGCCATGCAAAGCTCCCTGTTCTGCCACTGCTCAATAAGAGTTATTTTTCTATTTTGTACAATAAAGGCTTCCCCAATTCATAAATCATAAATAAAAACCAATTTGGTCTATAACTAAATGTGATATAATTTTGTCTTTTGAGTCACAGGCAATTATTTGGTTAAAACAAAATTTCTCCTTATTTTCCCTTCAGAAGATTGCTCAAATGGTGAAGAAAAATATTTATTATCCAAAACAAACTGTTGCTGCTAATTATTGTGTTTTTCATCAGTGTAATTTTTGATATTAAGTCTTATTTTTATAACTCTTATAATAAGTTTGTTTAATTTTAGTCAGCTTGACCACAAGATTCTCTTTTGCTCTTTCTCTTTTCAACTTTCTATATTCATTTAGTTTCTGTCTTTTCTTGATTCATTTATTCTGAAACAATCTTTAAATAGTCCTTAACTAAGCAAAATTATTTCTTTCCTTAATAACAAAAAAACACATCCTTATACCTTATAACTTTCCTTACAAAAAAAATCTTACTTTTCTTGTATACTTTGCATGTAGAATTGTTTTTCTTATTATTTCTAGGATTTCTTTACATATAGTGTTTTTACTTTTTTTCTTATTTTTTCTAGGAGTTTTAATTATGGTCTCCAGCTTGCAATGATTATACTTAAACATTTTTCAATTTTGCAATGATGTCAAAATTATAAAATTCATTAGACGTCAAACTTTAAGTACTCACACAACCATTCTATTTACACTTTTAGCACATTATTTAATAGGTTAAATCAGATATTAAGCACTTTATTATATAATAGATTTTTTTGTTAGATGATTTTTCCCAGCTGTAGGTTAATGTGAGTGGTCTAAGCTTATTCAAGATCGGTTAGGCTAAGCTGTGGTGTCTGATAGGCTAGATTTATTAAGTGCATTTTCACCTGCAGTATTTCCACTGACAACAGGTTTAAGTACACAACCCAACTATGAGTCAAAGAACATCTGTATACATTAATTAAAATTTTAACTCTGAGTTATGCTAATTTTTTATGAAAATGTAGAAAGTGAGCACTTTTGAACTGTCACATAGCAATATTTTATAAATACACATTTCGCAGTTTCTAGAAACATATGCTTTCTCAAAATACAGCTTTTCACTGTACATATTACATATTTAATAAGAGATCTAAATATATTTTATCTATCTATAAAAAATTAAGAAGCCAAAAATAAACAAACTTAAACTTACATTCAATAATCCTAAGGGTGTAGCTTCCAAAGTAATTGAGAAATCTTTTAAATGGACATTATAAAACATAATTATTATTCAAAGTTCACTTATAAACTTATTTTACTTCTGTTTAACTCACTTGTCCTTAGCACTATGCTTGAATTACTCAAGAAAATTAAAGGAGCTCAACCATCTCAGCTGCCAAGCCATCGCCCCACCCCTGCCTGAGGTGACCCATGGCTCTGGACTGTGAAGACCACCCTAAGCACACTCTACTGAAACTGCTGCCTTTGCTTCCACTGCCACACCCTACCCCTCGCTGGGAGCCAGGCTCATGGAGCTCCTTTCACACACTGTGAAGCGGTGGCTGCCACCACCATTACCATTACCTGCTCCATCCTGTCCTGAGCAGCTCCAACTTCTGCCCAGCCTGGCTTGCATTGCCTGGCAGTCTCCAGCCACAGCAGAAAAAGATCAACTGGAGCAGTGAGACCAGCACCACTGGTTCAGGATGCAAGGTAACAATATCAAAGTGGGAAGGACAGAAGCTCCTTCCCCTTGCTAAATAGACACAACCAGAACTGAGTGGCAGATTTGGCAGGCAGACCAGATCTCAACCACCCTTCACAGCAGGCCAGGGGCAACTGACACTAACTGTGAACAAATCTACTCTAACTGTAAACAAACCTACCAGCCTTCAGAGACAGATAATAATCAGAGCTGAAAAGACATTGGACTTAAAGGAAAAGTCTCAGAGTGTGCTTGGTTCCCTGTTTTAAATTTTTTTTAATTCTTTGTCTGTTTGTCCTACTCATCTTGTTTTCTCTCTCTTCTTACTCTTATCAATAATGTTTACATACTTGCTTTGGTTCTGTTAGTTTACTGACTTTATTCTATTCTATTTTTTTTTTGTTTTTCTCTTTAGATCCCATCTTTGTATAGAGCAATAACACACCAATAAGGAGGTTGGTTAGCTTGTATGTTTGTATAATTGTATGTTTTAGTTTTTTCATTTGTTTGTTGTTGTTGTTTTTCTTTTTACTTGTTTCAGTCTTTGTGTCTCTTTTCATTTGTTAGTTGGTACATTTGTCTGTTTTCCCTCTTACTCCTCTCTCTCTCTACCTCCCTCTTCCCCCCATTCCCTGCTCCATTATTTTCCCCTTTTTAACGTCTTTTTGCTTTCAGGAAGTAAACTTATAACCCCACTGCATGGACAGATTGCAAGGTAGTGGGAAGTGGGTTCCAAGTTATCCATACACCTGTTGATGGATACTGGGATCTGCAGATAGATTTTAAATCACAGCTCCTCCCTTAGTTAAATCTCAAAACTGCAAAAAGGACCACCTTCAACCTACAATCCAACTCCAGAATTGAACAAAGCAAGAGGATATACACAAGAAAGAATAGGAGATTGAACAATCAGAAGTAAAAGCAACCCCTCCACCCCTGAACAACAGAATTAAAGAAGACTGGCAGGGGGCAGAGTAGGGAGGAAAAATCTGCACAAATAAAGAAAAACCAAAAGAAGAATATAGGTCTCACACAGACCCCTGGGAGTTCAGACACTGAGAAAACAGACTTCAGAACGCCAACAATGAAGAGATCCCAGAATGACTGGTCACATGCAAAAAACCCAGACATCAAGATATTAATAGAGAGAATTTAAAAAATTGAGGAGACAAGAGGAAAATAGGAAGGAGCTGATAACAGAAATAACAGTAGTAAAGAATACTGTGATGGATATAAATAACAAACTATAAGTATGGAAAGCAGAATTAGCCTAGCAGAAGAAAGAATCTCAGAGCTTGAAGACCAAAATACAGAACTAACCCAAACTGTCAAAAACATAGAAAAGAAGCTTAAAAAGACAGAGCAAAACCTTCAAGAGATGAACGATTACTTCAAGAGACCAAACCTAAGAGTAATTGACCTTCCTGAGGCAGAAAGAGATACAGAGACCACACTGGAACAAATATTCCATGAAATTATTCAAGAAAACTTCCCTCATCTCATCAGTGATGCATAAAATTCAAACACAAGGGATTCAGAGAACCCTTGCAAGACAACAAATTAGAAGACCAACTCCCAGACACATAATAATTCACCTAAACAAAATAGGTATAAAAGAAAAAATCCTAAAGGCAGCAAGAGAAAAAGGTCAGACTACCTACCAGGGAAGACCAATAGAATAGCAACAAATTTATCTACAGAAACTCTTCAGGCTAGGAGAGCTGGGAACCCAATTTTCAAAGTTCTCAAAGATAAATAATTTCAACCAGCCGGGCTCGGTGGCTCAGCCTGTAATCCCGCGCCTTTGGGAGGCTGAGATGAGTGGATTGCCTGAGCCTGCAGGTTTGAGACCTGCCTGGGCAGGCGAGACCTCATCTCTACAATAAAAAAAAAATGAGCCGGGCATGGTAGCGTGCGCCTGTAGTTCCAGCTATTTGGAAAACTGAAGAGGAAAGATTGCTAAAGCCCAGCAGGTGGAGGCTGCAGTGGCTGGGAGCAGCCACTGGACAGAGTGAGACTCCAACTCAAAAAAAAAAAACAAAAATAATTTCAACCAAGAATAACCTACCCAGCCAAGCTAAGATTCTTCAGTGAGGGAGAATTAAAATCTTTCCCAGATATCCAATCCCTAAGAATTTATGTTGCCTCCATACAACCTCTACAAGAAACACTTAAGAAAGTATTAAACACAGAAGAAAAGGAGAAAAGAATGACAACATTCCTCACAAGAGTACAGGGAAAAGATGGAAAACACACATGAATCAACCCAAAAACCAAAGGAAAGACAACAAATAAATAGGAACAACAACAACTCTATAAGAACATCATGACAGGGAAAAACTGCCACATTTCAATAATTAGCCTGAATGTGAATGGCCTGAATGCACCACTGAAAAGACACAGAATGGTGGACTAGATAAAAAACCATGATCCCATTATTTGCTGCATCCAGGAGATTCATCTCACTACATGGGACACACACAGACTCATAAGTTAAAGGACAGAAAATGAGTTTCCTGGCAAGTGGATCACAAAAGAAGGCAGGTTGTAATCTTAATATCAGACAAAATAACCTTTAAGCTATCAAAAATTTTGAAAGATACAAAAGGACACTACATAATGATAAAAAGTTCAATTCATCAACAAGAAATATCCATCCTAAACATATATGCACCCAACACAGGAGCACAAGCATTTATAAAACAACTACTAAATAAACTAAAAAAAAATATTGACTCTAATACTATTATAACAGGGGACTTAAATACTCCACTGACAGCCCTAGATAGATCATTGAGCCAAAAAATCAACAAGGAGATCCAGAAATTAAACTTGACACTTGACCAAATGAATTTAGTGGATACCTACAGATTATTCAGCCTAACAACCACAGAATATACATTCTACTCATCACCACATGGAACATACTCCAAGATTGATCACATTCTTGGTCATAAATCAAGCATAAACAAATTACACAAGGTTGAAATCTTGCCATGCACATTCTCAGATCACAGTGCAATAAAAATAAATATCAAAACCTACAACATTTCCCCAAAACCCACAAAGACAAGGACACTGAACAGCATGTTGCTGAACAATGACTGGGTCAATAATGAAACCACATAAGTAATTGAAAGATTCCTGGAAACAAATGAAAATGAAGAAACGTCTTACCAAAATCTCTGGGATGCCATGAAATGAGTTTTAAGAGGGGAATTTATATCTATACAAGAACACACCAAGAAAATGAAAAGATCACAAGTGGAGAGCCTAACAAATCACCTAAGGAACTAGAAAGAGAAGACCACCAAAACCCCAATTTTAGCAGAAGAATCCAAATTACAAAAATAAGAGCCCAAATAAGGGACATAGAGTACAAAAATATCACAGGAAATATCAACAAAACAAAAAATTAGTTCTTTTAAAGAATTAATAAGATTGATGGGCCCCTAGCCAGAATGACCAATAAAAAGAGAGAAAAAGCCCAAATAATCACAATCAGAAATACAAAAGATCAAATCACAACTGACCTGGAAAAAAACACAAAAGATTGTCAGAAATTACTATGTCCACCTATATGGAAACAGACTTGAAAACATAGATGAAATGGAGGACTTTCTGATATCACATAACCTCCCTAGGTTAAAACAAGAAAACACTGAGACACTAAGTAGACCAATACCAACCCCAGAAATTGACTCTGTCATATGAAAACTACCTACAAAAAGAAAAATCCCTGGACCGGATGGCTTTCCAGCAGAATTCTACAAAATGTACAAGGAGGAGCTGATACCAATCCTACTGAAAGTATTCCAGGCAATTGAGAAAGATGGAATTCTCCCCAAATCATTTTATGAAGCTAACATTACACGGATGCCCAAAATGGGTAAAGATCCAACAAAGAAAGAGAACTACAGACCAATATCCCTTATGTACATAGATGCAAAAATCCTCAACAAGATTCTAGTAAATCAGGTCCTAAAACACATCTCAAATATCATCCACCATGACCAAGTAGGCTTCATCCCCAGGATGCAGGGCTGGTTCAACATTCGCAAGACTGTAAATGTCATTAAATGTTATTAAATCAACAGATGTAAAAGCAAGAACCACATGATTATCTCATTAGATACAGAAAAAGCTTTTGATAAAATCCAGGACAACTTCTTGATAAAAACCCTCAAACATCTAGGTATAGAAGGAACATACCTCAAAATAGTAAGTGGCATCTACAATAAACCCACAGCTAGCATATTGCTAAATGGTCAGAAACTAGAATTATTTACCCTGAAAACTGGAACAAGACAAGGCTGCCCACTCTTACCACTCTTGTTAAATATTGTGTTGAAAGTCCTGGCTCAGGCAATTAGACAAGAGAAGGAAATCAGGCATATCCAAATAGGAAAAGAGGACATCAAATTATTCCTCTTTGCTGATGATATGATCCTATACTTTGAAAATACAAGAGAATCTGTCAAAAACCTGCTTGCATTGATAAAGGACTTTAGGAAGTTCTCAGGGTACAAAATAAATGTGCAAAAGGCAGTTGCATTCCTTACACCAACAACAAGCAGGCAGAGAACCAAATAAAAAGCACAATCCCATTTACAATAGCCACGAAAAAAATGGCATCTTCCTAACCAGAGAAGTGAAAGACCTTTACAATGAAAATTACAAAACACTGTTCAAAGAAATTCAAGAAGACACAAAGGGAAAAATATTCCATGCTTATGAATAGGAAGAATCAACATTGTTAAGATGTCCATCCTACCAAAGGCAATTTACAAATTCAATGCAATACCCATTAAGCTACCAACATCATTCTTCTCAGACCTAGAAACGACAGTACAGAAATTCATATGGAAGCATAAATGATCACGAATAGCTAAAACAATCCTTAGCAAAAGAAACAAAGCAGGAGGTATCACACTTCCAGACTTCAAACTTTACTATAAAGCTACAGTAATCAAAACAACGTGGTATTGGTAAAAGAACAGGCACATAAACCAATGGAACAGGATAGAGAATTCTGGAGGCAAAGCCTCATTCCTCAACCTCTGGGGAGAGGAGAACCGATTCAGTAAATGGTGTTGGGAAAACTGGCTGACCACATTCAGAAGATTGAAAAAGGACCTCTACCTATCACCATACACAAAAATTAACTCTAAATGGATCAAAGACCTGAATGTAAAACCTCAAACTATAAAAATCTTAGAAAGCGCAGGAGACACCCTTATGAAAATTGGAACTGGGAACCAATTCAGAACCCTAAAGGCCAATACCTTAAGAAATAAAATAGTCAAGTGGGACCTCATCAAATTAACAAGCTTCTGCAAAGCAGAAGAAACCATCAAGAGAGCAGGGAGACAGCCCACAGAATGGGAAAATATATTTGCCAACTGTTTATCCAGCAAAGGCCTAACATCTAGGATCTACAAGAAACTCAAACAAGCCGAAAGAAAAAAAAACAAGCAGCCCTTTTAAAAAGTGGACAAAAGACATGAATAGACACTTCTCAAAAGAGGATATATGGGCAGCCAACAGACACATGAAAAAGTGCTCAGCCTCACTCATCATCAGAGAGATGCAAATCAAACCACACTGAGATACCACCTAACCCCTGTAAGAATGGCCATCATTAACAAAACAAATAACCGATACTGGTGAGAATGTGAAGAAAAAGGAACGCTTCTACACTACTGGTAGGAATGCAAACTGGTACAGCCTCTTTGGAAGACACTGTGGCCATTCCTGAAGGAACTCGAAATTGATCTTCCATATAACCCAGCAATTCCCCTATTAGGAATATACCCAGAGAAACGCAAATCATTCTACCAAAAAGTTACCTGCACACGTATGTTTGTTGCAGCTCTATTCACAATAGCAAAAACATGGAACCAACCATGTTGCCCATCAAAGCTGGAATGAATAAAAAAAAAAAAGTGATATATATACACTATGAAATATTATACAGTCATAAAGAAGGACAAATATATGGACTTTGCAACAACTTGGATGAATTTGGAGTCGATCATATGCAGTGATTTGTCACAGAAACAAGGAACAGAGTCCCATATGTTCTCACTCATAAGTGGAACTTGAACAATTATAATGCTATAAGAAAGCAATTGGCAGTAGTGGGAAACTGTCAGGTAAGGGAGGTTGGGATTGGCAGTTGATGGAAACTGCTAGGGGAGGGAGGGTCAAAAACTCATCAACAAGGGTATCTGCGTGATCAATGTTTGTATACCTAAAACTGAAATGTACTCCACAACTTTATAGTAAAAATAAAAATTAAAAAAAAAAAAAAGAAAATTAAAGGAGACATTAGGCAAAGCTAGCATTCTTAAGCTATTTACTTGTTAATCATTCTTACAGCACCTGCATGTTAAGAAAGTATCACAAAAACAAGAAGTTAAAAAATTTAAATGTATGGGGTTTTTTGTTTTATCTTTTTTTTCTTACAGTTAACATACATATGAGTTAATGGATACTGCACATTCAGTTGCACACTTGATCTTAGACTGAACCCATAGATTTATGATTGTAAACATTTAATAGAGATAAAACTTGCCTGTTTGCATCATATTTAATGCTGGTGACTCTGAAGACATGCCTTTTTAAATTAAACCACAAATATTCTTATTTCCCAAAGATTGCTAAAGTTACATAAGCCGAAAAGCATCTGGCTTAGTTTTTAGCTTCCTGAGATAATAATTTATATAAATGCTTATTCTTATTTAAGCCAATTAAATAGCACTCATCTGAAGGTAGAAAAATATAGCATATACATAATATCCATACATACACATAAAAAACATACAGACAGAAGCAGATATTACAGTTTTGTTCTAAAACTTTTAGCCACATGCCAGGTATGATCGTTCAAAATGTACTTATAAAAGAGTAGCTGATCTGGCAAATACGACAAGTTAAAACGACCTGCTCAGATGGCTAAAGCTTTCTATTATTTCAAATATTTCTAATATCTGTTGAAAAGACAAGACTTTTTACTTTTAAGTTTTCAAATATTTATTTTTCCCACTTCTCTCTCATCCTGCTGAGAATCATCACCCTGAAGTTTGCATTTCAGTAGTGATGGGGCTAAGGCAAGACAAGGTAAAGAATTTACACATTAAAAGCACAGAAAAAGTATCTAAGTCTTCACCATGAGGGAGTTTTGGGGCCACATTTCCCTATTATCCCAGGTCCAGGGTATTTACAATTTAAGATTTCCCTTCTTACAGAGCAGTTTTCTTTCCAGTGTCTTATACTATCAATAAGCATCTTGAGATAAATAGCTGAGGTTTGAGGATTTGTAAGAATGTATAGGCTTTGAATTCCTTCTAGAATGACATTTATGTTTTCACAAAGACTCAATTTGTAAGGTAGAAATGATTGTTATTAATTCCCTTTAAAATTGGGTTGTTGACCAAGCACGGTGGCTCATGCCTATAAACCCAGCACATTGGGAAGCTGAAGCAGGAGGATGGCCAGAATTCAGGGTTTCCATACCATCCTGGGCAACTTGGCAAGACTTCCTCTCTACAATAAATAAAATAAAATTAGCTGGGCATGATTGCACATGCCTGTGGTTCCAGCTAGAGGTGAAAGGATCTCCTGAGCCCAGCAGGTCGAGGCTGGGGTGGCTGTGAGTGTGCCCCTGCACTCTAACCCAGACAATAGAGTGAGACTCCGACTCAAAATAAAATAAAATAGGGATGTAGCTTGTATGCAATATAAGATGTCAAGGAGCTGACCTGAACCTCCAACTGCATTATCTTTAATTTGTTTCTTTATATTAGGGAAATTTCTTAATAAGATGAAAATTGAAAGATTCTTCTGTTCTAGATTTAGAGTGCTGTGTGTGTTTGTGTGTTTAAAAGGTTTTAGTAAATCGATTTTATTTTTCTTTCTGAGTATACAGTTCCATTTTAGCTTGGTAGAGAAAGTCTTAAAAAAAAGTTTATGTCACATTCTGAATATTAACAAAAGTTCTAATTGAAAGGTATTCCTAACAAGTAATTCAAGATCAGAAACAATAAGCCATGTATAGCCTTAACCATGGATGCACAAGAGGTCTCCAGAGAAAGAACCAAAGGCTGCAGGCTTCCAAGATCCAGACTACTCTCCAGAGCAGCCCAAAGAAAGAAGGACTTTGATGAGCACCCTAAGAGCTGGTAAGGCTATTCATAAATGGGGTACAACCTCATTTCTGTCTAACTCTATTCTCGGGGGCTGCCAATATTTTGGTTGGCTGCCTGTTCATGCAGGCATAATAATCCCTGACAAGTAGAAAGTCAAAGCAGTTTCTCAGGAACAATAGCTGTTTATGAGAGGGAAAGTATCAATCATTAATGAGTACCCAAGAAAGCAAGGGTCATAATTCAGACTAATTCTTGCCAAAGTTTCCGTCCTTAGCTAAAGACATTTGCTAATGGAAATGGAGCCAGATTTGGAGGAGGAGAGTTTTACTTATTTATTTTAATTTTATTTCTGCAAGTTTATTCTTTATGATTGCACATACACACATAGAATTGCAAATACAAACATGGTTTCCCCCATGAATAACTTTAACTCTGAAGAAGGTTAGTGTTGGGAGATATTCTTCTGAGAAATTTTCTAGTGGTTTGACTCTAAAAAGTTGAGTACTATTGAAATAGAAGGCATGTGTTTAAAGGATATGGCAAATAATGACCATTTAATAAATGTTACTTTTGTTGCTCATGTCCTTTCCATTTTTATAGATTCCACTGGATTCTGGAATTTCTGGGTAACTCTGCCCTTATTTCAGTCCTTTTCCACACTGCACTTGTGAGTGATATGGAAAACTGCTTTTGTAGATGTCTCCAAAGAGATTGATTTTCCCTTGATCTTTGGTGCCTGCCTTGACCTAAGGGAACAGATATCCCCTCTTCTACATTGCATGGGCCCTAAAGGAGGGGAGTTTTAAATCAGGAGCCCAAAGATTCAAAAAATCTTCTAGAGAGTCATGAAAAAGGACTTGTAGCAATTGAGAGTATAAGAGGACGGAGAAAGGTAATTTGTGGTGGATTTGGATTTTAACTGTCCTAAATTTGATTTCTATTTTTAAATCTTGTTAAGTCAGTCCCCTAAGCCTTGCCATTATACTCCTTTATGTTCTCTTCTCAATAAGATCTTTAGGTACCAAAAAGACAGTTAGTTATTTAGGATACAAACTCTCTATTTTCTTTTCAAATATAGTCAATTTATTTACTTCAGAAGCAACTTGAATCTTGAAGCCTTCCCTTGAAGGTTTTCTGTGAAGAGGCTTGGAAGTAACTTTTCAGTTTAAGAACACCGTAAATGCTATTTGTTGTAGCTCTATTCACAACTGAAAAAACATGGAACCAACTATGCTGCCCATCGAAGCTAGACTGGATAAAAAAAAATATGGTACATATACACAATGGAGTATTACGCAGTCAAAAGAAGAACAAACATGTGAACTTCACAGCAACTTTGATGGATTTAGAGTATATCATACTCAGTGATCTATAACAAAAGCAAAGACCAGAGTACCATATGTTCTCACTCATAAGCAGATCCTGAACAATTATCATAATACTATAAGAAAGGGATTGGCAGTAGTTGGAAACTGCTAGGGAAGGGAGATGGGATTGGCAGTTGAAGGAAACTGCCGGGAGAGGAAGGGGCACACCTCATCAACACAGGTACTTGCATAATGAACATTTGTATAATTAGCCCTGAATTGTACCCCACATCCTTAAAAGAAAAAAAAAAAGAAAAAGAAAGAACAAAAAAAGAAAAATTCAAAATAAAAATTTTCGGGAAAATATTATTCTCTAACAAAAGAATACCATGGATACAAATGGTATTCTCAAAATGGGCACAGAAGATGGAATCTCCATCATTCAAAAGGTTATCTCCCAGAGACAAACTAAGAAAGAAAAAGATCTTAATTGCCACAAGAGATAAGGATAGTGTTTGTGAGAATGTTGTCTTTGGTCTTCCACAGACATGTGGGGTGCCTCCAGTAACTGATCTGCTAAGATGGCACTAAGCAGGTATGATTGGGACTGAGGTTCCCAGCACCCACCAAGCAATCAAAGGTTGAGATGTCAAAGTCTCTTATGGTCTAGAATCTCTTATTAAGACAAACTCCCCTGACAGCAGGTATTGGTCAAGCAAAAAGAACGCTGCTTCTCACTTTTTGTCTTAAGCTCCAAGTCTATTCAACTGGTTGCATGTAAATTTAAAAATTATTTAGATCAGTGGATTTCAGGATAGAATGCAAATTTTGACAAGACAATCTCCCTCTACTAAAAATGCATGAAACAGCCTCACTGAAGGGGGTGGAGAAAGGCTCTGACATAAGTAACTTTGGAAAAGAGTGGTGTCTGTGAGACTAAACTGAAGAGAAACTGTACATATCACTGCACTCTAGTTATCAATTTATATCTCATGAAAGTACTGGCCAAAAATGATGATACTTTTATATTCATATATTAGTCTTGAACAATTGAATGGATAGCAAATGATGAGATACAGTCTTCATTATTAGAGTGGGAGTATACAAATAATGGGAGATGCCTACAATGGATGAATAGGTTAGAATTCAGTTTAATATAAATACAGATGATTACATATAAAAATATTTGGGTATACTATATGTACATACACAAGTTAGTGAACACACATATATTTCCTTGTTCCATCAGCTAAAAGAACCAGAAGCAAGAACATCCCAGAATGAATGAGCCCACCCAACACTCAGATATTATTTTCTAACAGTATTTTCCATTAAAAGGCACCAAAGTTCCTCAGAATAATGACTGGTACAGGAAACATAAAAGAACTCATATTTCTAGAGGAGAAAGTTAAAAAAAAAAAACCCCTCACAGTGATGAGTATGTCAAAAGGAAGTAGGAGCCAACTGAAAGAGCTTCCAATGCCAAAAGAGAAAAAAAAGGTGCCACAAATTAAAGAAGCACTGGCTTATAATCCAAAGTATGAAATAAATATCCATGAGTTCATACTAATATAAATAAAGGATTGAATGAATAAATAACTGTTGGGGGAAAGAAAAATTTCACGTGAATAATAAACACAAATAATTTATGTAGATGGTTCACAAGCTGTTGGAATGTTACTCCTCATCCCTTAAGTGTGGGATGCACAGAGTGACATTTCCAAAAAAGTACAGTATGGAAAGGAGAAAGAAAAAGAGTAACTTTATTTTTATTTTTCATTTATTTATTTTTTTTGAGTTGGAGTCTCACTCTGTCGCCCAGACTGGAGTGCAGTGGCCGCTCCCGGCCACCGCAGCCTCGACCCGCTGGGCTCCGGCGATCCTTCCGCCTCAGCCTTCCAAGTAGCCAGAACTACAGGCATGCGCTACCACGCCCGGCTGATTTTTTGATTTATTGTAGCAATGAGGTCTCGCCAAATTACCCAGGCGTGTCTCGAACCCGCGGGCTCGGGCAATCCATTCCCCTCAGCCTCCCAAAGGCCCGGGATTACAGGCTGAGCCACCGAGCCCAGCAAAGAGTAACTTTAAATCCACTTTCTTTGTGAACTCCAAAGTGAATAAATTCTGTCTTTTCTCTTGCAAAAAAAAAAAAAATGTAGCTTTAGGATGGGGAAATCCGACAAACACTACTTCAGTCAGATGATCTAGGTCAACATCAATAGTAATAAGTAATATACAATGTTAATAGGTGTGTTTGTTGTTTAATAAAGAATTTGGTGATCTTTGTCTATGGCTTCTGAGGGAATCTTCTAGACCCCTAAAGTTTCCTGAGTGATAGGAGAATTTTTATTAATCAGGCTGGGCTCCTAGGGCCATACCTGCATTTATATTTTTTAAAAAGTGACTCATGGTAGACCTTAAAAGAGTTTTATCATGGGAGCTTGGGTAAATCAGAAAGTCCAGCTATGTGATTAGGGAGTTAGGGTTTTGAGCCACATGATATCAGCCCAACCTCTGGGGAGTAGAGAGAAACTGGAGATTGAGCTTAATCACATGACCAATAATATAATGATGCCTAGGTAATTAATCTCAATAAAAACTAAGCACTGAAACTGAAATGCGCTTCCCTGATTGGTGACACATACCAAGGTGCTTAGAGCATAATATGTCTTCAGAACATGGATGCTTCACATTCGGGACTATCCCAAATATTATTCTACAAGTCTCTTTTTTTCACTGGTCTTGATCTTATCTCTTTATAATAAAATTATAATAGGAAGCATAGTATTTTTCTGCATTCTATGAGTTATTATAGTGAATTATTGAACTTGAGAAATTAGAAGAGCACCGTTTTTGTAGCCATATGATTAGGAGTGAGTGAAGTGTGTGGGGGAGTGTACCCTTGATCTGTGAAGTTAAGATTATTCTGACAATTACTGCCAGAACTGCACTAAATTATCCTTTATATAATGGAATGAAAATGGTACTTTACCTTTATGATTTTTCTTCCAAAACTCATATCCCCAGCCTAATTACAAGAAAAATGAGGCAAATCCCAACAGATAAATATTCCATGAAACACCTGGCCAGTTCTCCTCAAAACAGCCAAGGTCATCAAAAACAATGAAAATCTGAGAAACTTTCACAGCCAAAAGAAGCTTAAGGAGATATGACAACTAAATGTCATGGAGAATTCTGGACAACACCCAGGGACAGTAAAGGAACATTTGGTCATAAACTGAAGAAACCTAAATAAACTTAAAGATTTTAATTAGTTATTGAACAATGCAATTTAATTCCACATATATTTACTGGCTACTTCATATATATATAGGAGGCCTTGCATTAGAGTTTCTGGAAAACTGAGACACAATTTCTGCCTCCAAGCAACCCCACTATAATATGAAAGACAGATAAATGCATAGTCCATTAATGCCGTAGTATTAGCATAAATAAAGTACTATGAAGGGGAGAGTAGATGGAAAGTTAAAAAAAGACTTTAGTAATAATGCATCATAATTGGTACATGAGTTGTGACAAATATACCATACTAATGTAAATGTTAATAAGAGGGAAACATAGATTTGGTTACATGGAAACTTTCTGTACTATCTTTGTTTTTTTTCCTGTAAACACAAAGTTTTTCTAAAAACTTGTAAAAGACAAGCTATAAACAGGGATAAAATATTTGCAAGCTGTATGCCTGTCACAGTTCTTTTATTTTATTTATCTATTTATCTATTTATCTATCTATCTATCTATTTATTTATTTATTTTTGAGTTGGAGTCTCACTCTGTCACCCAGACTAGAGTGCAGGGGCTGCTCCCGGCCACTGCAGCCTCTACCTGCTGGGCTCCAGCGATCCTTCCGCCTCAGCCTTCCGGGTAGCCAGAATTACAGGCATGTGCTACCATGCCCGGCTGATTTTTGGATTTATTGTAGTAGAGTTGAGGTATCGCCAAGTTGCCCAGGCGGGTCTCAAACCCGCGGGCTCAGGCAATCCACTCACCTCAGCCTCCCAAAGCGCGGTATTACAGGCTGAGCCACAGAGCACAGCTGTTCTTTTATTTTTAATATGTGAAAAATTCCACAAATTTCAACAATAAAAAAGCAAACAAAAAAAAACAATCTGTTTTACAGATATGCAAAATGTATGGACAAGCATTTCACAAAGAGGATAAATTAATGTAAACAAGCATATTAAAATATTTCAAGTCAACAGTCATTATGGAAAAGTAAATTAAGACCACGGTGACACAAAACTATCCAGTTATTGGAATAGCTAAAATTTAAAAATGTCAACATTGCAAAATGGTAGCAAAGATGTCTAGAAAATAGATCACTGATACTTGGGTAAAAATGTAAGACAGAACTGTCACCTTGGAATATAATTTGGTATTTTCCTAAAAAACTAAAATGCACTTATCAAAAAAAATCAACTATACTACTTGGTGTTTAACCCAGATACATAAAAATTTATGTCCACATTAAAAAAGCTGAACAGTCGGGTTCGGTGGCTCAGCCGGTAATCCCGCGCCTTTGAGAGGCTGAAGTGAGTGAATTGCCTGAGCCCGCGAGTTCGAGACCCGCCTGGGCAGCGAGACCTCATCTCTACAATAAATCAAAAAATCAGCTGGGCGTGGTAGCGCACGCCTGTAATTCCGGCTACTCGGAAGGCTGAGGCAGAAGGATCGCTGGAGCCCAGCAGGAGAGGCTGCGGTGGCCAGGAGCGGCCACTGCACTCCAGTCTGGGTGACTGAGTGAGACTCCAACTCAAAAAAAAAAAAAAAAAGCTGAACATGATTGTTAATTGTTGCTTTATTCCTGATAGCCAAAACTAGAATAATCAAAATGTTTTTTATTGAATGTTTAAACAAACTAACCATAAACATACGATTCAAAACAACTCAGATATTTTTTAAAAGAATTATTTGTAAATGTAATTTTTTTTTATAGTTCCCAAGAGCATTGTGTTGAGTGAAAAAAAAAAAAAAACTAATCTCAAAAGGCCGCATAGTATGTGATTCCATTTATATCATAGTCTCAAAAAGCAAAATTATAGGGATGGGAGAGGGTGGTTGACATGGGTTAGGGGTGGTTGTGGGAAGGAGATGATGGGACTCGAAAGGGGTGGGAGGACCGGCCTGGTGGCTCAGCCTGTAACCCCAGCGCTTTGGGAGGCCAAGGCGAGAGGATTGCCTGAGCCCAAGGATTCAAGATCAGCCTGGGCAACTTGGCGAGAACTCGTCTCTACAATAAATCACAAAAACTAGCCAGGCATGGTGACATACATCTGTAGTTCGAGCTAATTGGAAGGCTGAGGCAGAAGGATCGCCTGAGCCCAGCAGGTCGAGGCTGCGGTGGCTGTGTGTGTGGCACTGTACTCCAGTTTGGGCGACAAAGAGTGAGACTTCAACTCAAAAAAAGAAAAAAGAAAAACCCAAAAAAGAAGGTGAGGTAAGAGGGAGTCTGTAGTACTGGAACAATACTGTTTCAGTGGTAATGGTGGCTACATGCATCTGTACATGTGATAAAAATTACATAGAACTGCACACACTTAATGTATCAATGTTAAATTCCCGGTTTTAAAATTGTACTAAAGTTACCGTAGAAAAAACGGAGTGAGAGGTACGTGGGATCTCTCTGTACAATCTTTTCAACCTGTTAGTAACTTACAATGACAACGTAAATTATTAAGCTGTGTTTACCTAATGAAACAGTAACAAAGTAGAAATTGCAGGTTACGCAAGGAAAAAGATACAGGTACCTACCAGCAATCAGATAATTTAACACACTTCTCTCCATCCTAGAAAAAAAAAAGATTTTATAAAATATGAATGTAGAGGACCTAAACAATAAATATTTATTAAAATGAATTATCAGGTAAAAGATTTTTTTTTAGTTTATGTGTATTATTTTCAAAATAAGAGACTCAATAATATTTTTAAAAGGAAAAGAGGAAGAAATAATACAGTAAGCATCACATGAAATAAAACTTGTATGGCAGATACCATGAGTATTCTCATCCATAGCCCTGGTCTACCCAGGAGGTCACCAGCAGACAGGTGTACTAAGGCTGATGTGTCTCTAGGTATTGACATCTCTTTACATGAAGCCACCAATGAATAGAAGAGATTCTCTACCAGTTGTCAGATCAGGCTGAAAATGTCTCAAAAAGAAACTTCAACTGATGAGGGGTAACAATTTGTGAATAAATATTCCTACTTTCTCAACTCTATAGCAGGTGGGAATGAAAGGGCCCTTCTGAAGTGTGCTTCACAGAGTTTCTCAGAGGGTGCCTAGTAAAACTGAACACCTGCTGCTTAAAGCAGTAAGGCACTCATTATCCTTGCACCAGGTTTCCAGTTCCTCATTATGCCTCCTGGGATCAACACCAAAATCTCGTGGCTCAGGGTCTGCTTTCAAGGGAATCCAGACTAAGAAAACTAGATATCAATAACGTAAATACAAACATACACCAACACAAACCAACAAAAACACAAAGATCTTTCTAGCTGGAAATTAAAAACTCTATTAACAAACACTTGGAGACCAGGCGCTGTGGCTCATGCCTGTAATCCCAGCACTTTGGGAAGCCAAAGTGGGAAGCCAGGAGTTTGAGACCAGCCTTGTAACACAGAGAGACCTTATCTTTACAAAAAATAAAGAAGTAACCGGGCATGGTGGTGCATACCTGTAGTCTTCTACTGTACTTCAGCCTGGGTGACAGAGTGAGGCCTGTCTCCAAAACAAACATACAAGCAAACAAATAAAAACCCACCCCTGACAACAGCAACAAAAATGCTTGGAATAAAGAGGAAATTCAATAAGCAGAAATGGCAACATTTCTAGGAAACAGGCATATTAAAAGCAAGACAAATCATAATCTACATGATATGACTGAAGCAGTGCACAGGGCAAATTTATTGCAATCAAATATCTATATTAAGAAAAATTTAAAAGTATAGGTCAAATGTTCAATTCAAAAATCTTTAAAAAATAGCAAAAGAAATCAGAAGTAACTCTGAAACAATTTAAAAATACTAAATATGGGCGTTTGTAAAAATCAGCAAAATTAAATAGCACCTAGTTGAACTTCCTGTAAAAGTGATTCCAAATGAATTTTAGAACTTTTTTCTAATTCTGTGAAAAGTTTCTAAGTTTACAAATGATGGGGAGAAAAAAATCTTTGAATTTATTTTGTGCAAGTCTATGAAAATAGAAGGAACTGATTCTTACAGGAAACAAAAAAAAAATGAAAGAATTAGTTGAAGGGACTCTCATGTGTTCAAAATGGGATAATTTGAGCAATAAAAAGAATAATGGCTATAAATGATTAATGCATTTAATATATAAGAATACATGAATCCATAAATGATACAAAGTAAAGGGGATAATCTACTGGATACCACTGGAGGTCACCAAGGCTCAGAAAATAAATAGAGGAAAAGGAATAAGTATCTCTCCTATTTTTCTGTTGCAACATATATTTCAGGATAAGGGAAGGCTCTTCTTTGAAGAAGATTTTTCACCTAAACAATATACCAGAAAATAATAAACTAGGAAATCATCACTTTGTGGCCTCAAATGAAATAACTGAGTCAGTTAATGATCTCAGTTTTGAAAATATAGCTTTCAGGCAACAAAAAAATGGGAGAAAATGAACAAGTAAATGATACCAAACAGAAGATATTAACCACATTAGAATTTGGGATCTTCTGCTGAACAACTGATATAAAGCTTTCAACAAACTAATGCTAAGAGAGGTAGAGATGAAAGGGATTTTGACTTTAAAAATGTAAAAGTACATTTTTGAAAGCCTTGGTGTTCAATGGCATTAAGAAATTACTGTTAGATTTATACACCGTAGTATTAGTATAGTGGTACAAAAAAATCCTTAGTGCTTTTGTAAATGCATATTGAAGTTCATATAGATAAAACTGAATGGTTATCCAGTTACAAAAAGGTGGAAGTGAATCTATAAAAAAAAGACAGATGGCAAGGTACTGATGGTTTGAAGATAAGTGATAGGCATATAGATGTGTAATACAACTACTTTGAGTTTTTAAACTTTTATTATAAAAAGTTTTTTAAAGTCCTTAGGAAAAAAATCCTAGAGTGTCCTATGATGTACCCCCACTCCACATGCCATCTTCCAACCTCCTCTGAGAAAAGATAATCCATGAAAGAAAAAGCAACTTTGCAAGCCTGCTTCAAAAATCACTGAAGGAACTCAGATCGTAACCAGATTTTTATTTTATTTATTTATTTGTCTATTTATTTATTTATTATTCTCATTATCTTTATTTTTATTTCAGTAGTTCTAGGAGTACCAGACACTTCTGATCATGTCACCACCTGTAATTGCAGAAGTCAAACGTGATTTGTATTCATCTTACTGAGTATTGCAATTTTAATACAGTTTTTCCTTTCTTAACATGTGTACACATTTTTAGCACTATATGTATATATATTTAAATTTATATATATATATATAAGTTTATATAGAGAGATAGATATATAGATTTTCTTCACTGATCAGTTGTTGGGCACTCAGGTTGATTTCACATCTTTGCTATTGTGAATTGTGCTGAAATAAACATACAAACGCAGGTGTCTTCTTTGTACAATGATTTCTTTTATTTTGGGCAGCGATCCAGCAGTGGGATTGCTGTATCAAATGATAAACCTTCTTTTAAGTTCTTTGAGAAATCTCCATTCAGCTTTCCATAGAGGTTGCACTGATTTGCATGTCCACTGGCGGCATAGAAGTGTTCCTTTGTCACTGCATCTTTACTAACATCTATTTTTAAAAACTTTTAATAATGGCCATTCTGATTGGAGTAAGGTGGTTCTAGTTTGCATTTCTTTGATGGCTGGGTAGTTTAGCATTTTCTGTTTGTTCACCAATTGTATAACTTCCTTTGAGAAATGTCTGTTCATATCATTTGTCAACTTTTTAATGGGGTTATATATTTTTTTCTTGCTGATTTGTTTGAGTTCCTTGTAGATTCTTTATATTAGTCCTTTATTGGATGTATAGTTTTCAAGGATTTTCTTCCACTCTATAGGTTGCCCAACTACTCTGTTGATAATTTCTTTTGCTGTACAGAACCTTTTTAGTTAATTAAATCCCACTTGTTTATTTTTGGTTTTGTGGTATTTGTTTTTGGGATCTGAGACATAAATTATTTGTCTAGGTCTATATCCAGAGGAGCTTATTCTAAGTTTTATTCTAGAATTTTTATGGTCTTAGGTCTTACATTTAAGTATTTAGTACATCTTGAGTTAGTTTTTGTATATGGTGAGAGGTAGGGATTCAGTTTGAGTCTTCTGCATGTGGCTATCCAATTTTCCCAGCACCATTTATTGAATAGGGTGTCCCAAGAGGAACTACAAACACTGATGAAATAAATCATAGATGGCAAAAACAAATGGCAAAAGCATCCCATGCTCATGAACTGAACAATCAATATTGTTAAAATGACAATACTACCCAGGCAATCTACAGATTCAGCACCATTCCTATCAAGTTACTAATGTCATTTTTCACAGAATTAGCAAAAAGAAATTCTAAAACTCATATGGAACAAAAAAAGATCACAAATAACCTAAGCAATCCCCACAAGAACAAAGCTGGAAGCATCGCATTGCCCAACCTTAAAGTATACTACAAGACTGTAGTAACCAAAACAGCATGGTACCAGTACAAGAGCAGACACATGGACCAATGGAACAGAATAGAAAATCCAGAAATAAACTCAAATATCCACAACCAACTGATTTTCAACAACACAGACAAAAACACATTATCTAGATTCTCTTGTGTGTCTTCCTCTACAGTGAGCTAATCCTTTAACACAGACATCAGGTCATTCACTCATAGCTGATGTTTTATTTTGGGAGCAACAAGGATGCAAACATAGGGAATGGGTTTGGTGTCTCAGAAACCATCACTAAATGTTTACACAGAAACCCAGTTTACATCATGGAAAAGTCAATGTGCCAAGTGTCTGCCAAATTTGAAAGCATTCAGACACATCATTGATCCTCCTTATAGAAATCTGATATGCTATGTGTTGTTTTCCACATTGTGGAGATGCAGGAACTGATGAAAAAGCATTTAATAATATTTCCAATAGCTTATAAATTGGTGAGGCAGAGGTTCCAGCCTGACTCTCTATGCTCTGATGTAGCAGACTAGGATAGTGTATGATTTCTAGTATTAATGTGTGCCTCACTGCTACTATTTGTCAGTGCAGTCCCATGCATCAGCATACCAGACCAATGATTCAAAGGACACAGTTTATTGGTCCTGTTCTTCCTAGACCAGCCCTTTACTCTGACATGGAAGATCTCTGGACCATGAGAAGACCAAGACTGATACCACATCAGTACAAACCCAACCATCTTCATGACTGGAAAAGAGCACCTCTGCAATAGGTCTTGGCATGAGTCATGAGATCTCTATGAACAGAATGCACAAGCATAGTTAGCCCCTGTCCCCACTTACTGATGGGGGAAACTAATGCCATGGAAGTTCCCTTGTTCAGAGTTATGTGTTATTGTAGGAGGAAATTATTGTAGAAGGAGGCAGTGCTCATCATTAGATTCATAGTTCCCTGCATGACAATAATTCACTTAGAGATGAAAACAAATATGTGAGAAAACTTGAGAGTTCCCAGGAAAATTCCAATTGGGGCTAGGTTGATTAGAATCTGAATAATCACTATGACTGAGCTCACAAGTCAGAGAAGTGAGAGACCCTGTGCATCACTCATATCAGAAGGGAGATGACATTTTTCCTACAAGAGGTTTCCACCATGGAAGCCCCTATGAAGAGTTGAGGCCCAGTGCTGTATTCTGGTCCTGATTTGTTATTTCTCTGTGAAACCAGAGGTTCTTACTTCTCCCAAAAATGGAAAAAGAAGAGAAGCCAATGTCATGTCAGGCATCATGCAAGGATGAGGCACTTTATGTGTGGTATTCTGTCTCATTTTAATAAAAACTATACTTGGACAGTGAAACAGTGGCAGGAAAGCTAGGGTTGGTCACATTTCAGAAGAGCTGAGATGTCACCCTTTGCCATATCTAAAATTCACATTTGTCTTCTCCATAAAATTACCATGAGCCAACTTACAGTTAGTAAAAGCTGAGGAAAGAACACAACTGTTTACAAAATGTTACCTGGAAAGCATTAATCAAAATAAAAAACTGATCACTTGTCAATTAGTGAACATTCCACCGTTTTCATCAGGGAAATGAGCCTACATCAAGCAACCTAAATAGAAACTGACTGACATTCTTAAACAAAAATATTTTCAAAATTGGTTAGTAAATAAAACATAGCCCTTTTCCGCCTCCTCATCAGTCAGCATGCTTTCCAGAAATGACTTTCAGCAGCTTTTCTTCATTTCAAACCTCCACTTATTTTCAGTCCCAGAATTTTCCCAGATCACCAAACCATAGAACTGCTGCCAAGTCTACACCATGCTAATCTAGCTTCTGAAAAAGAAAAGAAACGGAGGTAACAGTGTGTAAATATTTCACAGGCTATGCAATTCATCCACAGGTTATAGTTCATTGACAAGGAATAAGTAAATAAATAAATAAAGGGCAGAAACTTTTGAGATTTAAAAGCAACCAGAACTGCAACCACAGCATCAAAAGTTTTGCAGTGCACTGTCAAAAATATACTGGCTGGGTTCAGTGGCTCAACCTGTCATTCCAGCACTTTTGGAGGCCAAGATGAGTGGATTACCTAAGTGGATTGGTTTGAGACCAACCCGGACAACTTGGTGAGACCTTGTCTCTACAACAAATTTTTAAAAATTAACCAGGCATGGTAGTGCATACCTGTAGTTTCAGCTACTTGGAAGGCTGAGGTGGAAGGATCGTCAGTGCCCAGCAGGTCGATGCTGGAGTGGCCATGAGTGTGCCACCGCACTCCAGCCTGGGTAATGGAGTGAGACTCCAATTCTCTCTCTCTCTCTCTCTCTCTCTCTCTCTCTCTATATATATATATATATATATATATATACATATATATATATATATATATATACACACACACACTGCTGAATAATTGCTATGATAGTTATACTCATCATGAATCATTCTGTAAAATGACATGACATGGAAGGAACAAAAAAATAGAGGAGTGCTAAATCGCCTAAGTCCTTTTGGGGATAAATAAATCACTATGAATAGTGCACATGTATGATATTTCAAATAACTTCAAATAAACTACATGGAAAAATAGAGGCATTTCAATAAAAGATAAATAAATCTCTTTAAAGACACAAGGAGGTACAAATCCACTAATTTATTGTGACTGATGGTTAATGTTGACTACAGTATTCCTAACCACAGCAATAGGGGAAGGTGGTGGGTCACATAACTGTTACCATCTGATAAAAGGCAATTAAGTAATTTTTTAAGTCAGAAATAACATTTTTCTGGAACTTAATTCTAAAGAGAACTTACCACATAGAACTTCCACAAGACATTCATTTTATCACAAATGCAAAAGCAATTTTCAAAAATATATATGATGAATCTTAAAAACAGACGGGGGCCTAATGTCTGACTACAATCCAATGAAGAAGCTAAGCTTACAAGGTTCCAATGTGTATCTTCTCAAAGCTTCAGACTATGTACTAATGCTGTGCATGGTTTGGAAGAGCACATGGGGAGGACACATACTTGGATGTCTTCTTTGAGTGTCACCTGTCAGCTCAGTTTTTGGTATGCCCTGGTTAGCAGAGCAGTGGGATCTAGGCTCTCTGAAACTTAAAATCCCAGGGTCCACATCGCCCTGGATGTCAGACAGCCAACCTGCAGATTGATGTGCTACTGGTGGACCTGTCTTTTCAACTATACACGTTTTCTAGGGTTGCAATAGCAAATTACCTCAAACTAAATGACTTTAACAACAGGAATTTATTGTCTCATCATTATGAAGGACGAAGTCTGAGACCAGAGTGTTGACAGGGTCATGTTCCTTCTGAAGATGCTAGGAAAGGCTCCGTTCCTGGTCTCTCTCCCAGATTCTGGTGGCTTGCAGACCCTGACTGGGATTCTGAATTTGGTCTGAGGAGGGTCTGAGTATTTCTCCAAATGATTCTATTCTCCTCCAGGTTGAGAACCACTGGCTTAGATCATGCAGAGTATATATACCTCGTGTTGACGGTCAGAAACTGGAAGAGAGGAAGAAACAGCATCTCTATCCTTCTGAGTTCTAAGCTGGGACACGACACTTGTCACAAAAGACAGATTAGCAAGAGAGAAAAAATAGAAGTGTAATCATAAGTAAATTTCATATATGCAGGAGAAAACTCAGGGAAAGAGAAACTCTCTGAAGTGGTTTAGAATTCCAAATTATGTAGCATCTTATACAAAGAACAATACATTTTTAGACAAGTGACAGGGCAAAGGAAAATCTATGGAGTCTCTAGCATGGCAAATTATGGGAAAGGAACTATTTTGTGTGGGAAACTCATGATAGGTAAAAAATAGTCAGTAAAGTCTGTGACATAGATTCCTCTGTTGTCTCCAGGCTTATATGGGTCAAAAGTAATCTTAGGGGATTGATCTTTGTTCTTCCTGGTGAAGAGGGAAGGAGGGACATCTTTGTAAGATTATGTCCAGATTTTAGATGAATATTCTCCGTATATATGCTTCTTCTCAATTGTCTTCAGGTCAAAATTATCCTTAAGCCAAAATGACATGTTTTGGGGTGACATATTCTGCTACCTTGCCTTGAGTTAAGAAGAGAATGAGGAAATATCTGTACAAAACTGAGTTTGAAAAATGAGCTCCTTGCTACATGTAGTTGCCTTATCTTTGAAACGGAAAAAAAAAAAAAAGATTAAGACCCTAATTTTCCCCAAAAAACACATAGGGTATCTCATTTCGAATGTGTTTGTGCATTTTAAGGTACAACAAAACATTTAGTCCTATCTTGTCATGATATACAGTGGATTGTGTCCTGGAGCAATCAATACTGGAAACCTCTCCTTTTATCTGTGGTTTCTTCTACTCCCCCATTAGAGACTCTATAATACTTTAATATTTTTCCTGTTCCTCTTCCCCTATCTTCTGCCCCAGATATCAGAACACACATAGTTGTAAAAAAGATTGTTTTAAATTGATCAGATTTGAATACTGGATTGGTGAGACTGGTCTAAATATAGTCAAGTGTAATAATGTATAATAGTTGTTAAGAGGTCTTTTTTTAAAATAAGTCATAATAAATTCTGATTTCATGTTTATCTAGCTCATATAATTTCTGTTGAAACTGTTCAGATGGGCCTGTCTTACATATTGAAAACATAAGCTCTACACTGATGACACATTTGAGCATGTGAAATA
The DNA here is from genome assembly GCF_000164805.1 of Carlito syrichta. Lineage (NCBI taxonomy): Eukaryota > Metazoa > Chordata > Mammalia > Primates > Tarsiidae > Carlito > Carlito syrichta. The sequence continues at coordinate 163,246 of NW_007256768.1, forward strand.
GTTAAAAGTGATTGGTTCATTCTGCCAGTCCTCTAGCTGAAACATCTGTTGGAACTTATAAGGTGTTGCTTAAAACCTAACCCTCTCTATAAAAGGGTTGTTTTCACTAAATAGAATGTGGGCAGTATGGAAGACTGGCTAGGAGTTGATTGCCTCTATTGAAAAGTTTCTTTCCCTGGGCAATTATTATAATACTATAAGAAAGAAATTGTCAATAGTGGGAAACTGTCAGGGGAGGGGAGGTGGAATAGGCAGTTGAGGTAAACTACTAGGGGAGGGGGGGCATACCTCATCAACAAGGGTACCTGCATAATCAACGTTTGTATACCTAACCCTGAATTGTAGCCCACATCTTTATAATAAAAAAAGAAAAGTTTATCTTTATGCAAAGTTGCTCAGTCAAGATGTACTTGACCTCATTCTGTAAAGCAGAGAATGGCTGTAATTCCATTCTCACTGTTTCAACCTGTCCCAACCATCTATTTAATATTGGTCATCCTCCATTGCCAACAGAGGTAAGAGTAAACTATGAATGGTGAAAATGAACTGCATTGAGAAGCACCTTTATTATATATCGAATCACCCCCAGAGCTAGCTACAGAGACAAAAGGACTTGGTAAATGACGAGAAGAACATGAAAGCCCCAAACAGTCTGCCTCCATTAAGGCTTAGACTTCTGCAAGGTGATGCTCATCTGTTAACTGATGACTCTCTACTTCAAGAGATCAGTCCAGCGCATGTAGTGGAACATGTTGTGATTTATTCCTTTTCTAAACCAATGATTTCTTGGACATATTACTGGATTATCAGAGGATTCACTCCAAATCATTCCCCAAGATAGTTTTTAGTTGAGCTAATCTTACCCATAGGGTGCTTATATAGACTGTAACAATGGCAGGCAAAAGATGGGCCAACTCCTAATGGTGAATGTGTCCATGATGAGAGAGTTTGTATGAGTACAGATTAAGTGTGAGGGAATCACTTCCATATTAGCATGAATCAAGTATATCCTGTTCCCCATAAAAGCATTTTCTACATCCATGTGTCTCGCCCATGTTGGATGTTACAACTATATGCAGAGCTTTTAAAACACACCTTGCCCTAAGCCCCATCAGAGACTATTGAATCAAAGCTCTTAGAGCTTCCTGGAAGCATTCTTATAACCGGTAGCCTACAAGACCATAGCGGACATGGGAAACTCAGATCCAAGAGAAACCACGCAACAATGGCTTTGCCCAGCCTCAGCAACCTGACCTGAGAGCAGATAATATCCTGCGAAAGGGAAGTGTTCATCAAAAGCTCTTCCCATGCATTAAGCCTTTTCTAAGAACTAAGTGTCAAATTATGTAATTCTCACAACAGCCCAATGGACAGTGGAGAAGACAAATTCGTCAAGTTTGTACATGCAGAATAGGCCTGAGCTGACTTGGCCTGTTCCTTGTTTCATCTCACTCATAATGATGTAGGGTTGCCAGATTAAACACAGGACACCCAGGTAAATTTGAATTTCACATCAAGAATAAAAAAGTATAATAAGTGTGTACTAAGTATTGCATGCAACATTCTTATACTAAGAATTATTTATTTTGATCTGTAAACTAGGACTTCTGTATTTTTATTTGCTAAATCTGCCAACCTCATCTAGAAGGGAAGGCATTTCTATGGTTAGATTCCACTTTTGGGGTACATGTCATTATAAATTATAAAAAAAGATGGAGGTGTCCAAGGTGGTACATGTTAGAAACTCTACTGGGACTATTTGGTGCCCTCTGAATTATGGGTCAAGTTAAAGATAATCAAGAACAGATGTGTCCCCAAATGTCACACTACTGCTTGTAATTACAATGATCTTTAATGACTCCTTATTGAGCCTCAGATTGAAGTTTGGTGAACAACTGCCCAAAAAATGTGGGGTTTCCCACGCTACATGTCACAAGGAAAACACTTTTAAGCAGAGACTCTCAGGCCTGTTACCATGCCTACAAAATCCTGCAATTAGATGACACATTTGGTTGCTGTATTTATCTTAAAGAAGTTTACAGCCTCTTGGAAGGAAATTATAAACTTCCTTTTTATTCAGTCTTATTTGGGATAAGTAAAACCATAGATGTCTTGATTTATACTGAAGAGAAAACTTCTTTCCTAGAAGCTGTAGTTACATCCCGACCATGTTCCTTATTTATGTAGAAGGCAATTATAAAAACAATTTTAAAACATCCCCACTTATTTTAAGCTCCAATTTCAAAAGCATTGATGCTTGCTAAGCTCATTATGCTTCATCTAAAAAATGAGGTAAGATTGTTTTAATTATGATGCCATGGCTTCTTTTTATTTTCTATTCATCATTTTCCCCCCTAGCCTCTATTCTGTTTTCTGTTCTATGGGGTGACAGACTGATGAGATGATATTGACTTTAGTGATCAATCCAATGCTATTTTTCCAATAGGTGGATGCTAATAACACTATTTTTACTACAAAAATGTTTATATTATACTAATAAATGGTAGCATATTCAGTGATTATTATGTACCAGGCATTGTACCAAGTAGTTGGATGCAGTTTGCCTTCAATTACCATGATTTCTGCAAGTTAGAAACTGTACTGAGCTCAATTTTGCAGCTGTGGAAACTGGGGCACAGTATTTGTAATTCCTAACTATACCGAAGATTACTGTACTTAAATATAAATGAAAAATATAAATATAAAAGTGTAAGTCAAAAATTATTTCACAATAGTTCTGAATTTTACCTGTCCTGGGCTCTTAGATCAATAGCTATGAACTGAGTTGTCTTAAATACTCAAAGTATTCAGCTGGTTTGTATCATGTGGAAAAACTTCCATGTGAAATTCATATTTCCAGTAAATGCTTTAAAACTGCTTGTATCACATAAGATTAAGTAGCACTTTCTAAAATGAGTTTTAGAGACTAATATTGACCCTGGAATATTAAAAAGTACTACAAGAAAAATGAGTTTATGGTCAAAGGATATGCTGGATAAAACAAAGTTAAGCAGGTTTCTTTGCTTTAAGACTTAGAAACTGTTTTCGGTGCATGTGTCTGTTCTATAACCATAGCTGTATATCAAGCAACCCCAAACTTAGTTACATTTAAAAAAATTTTGATCATACTCATGGATTTGTGGATTAGAAATGTGGGCATAGCCAAGCAAGATGGCATGTTTATTTTCCATGATGCTTGAGGGCTTGATGTGAAGACCTAGAGTTGGAGGTACTCAGTGGCTAGGGGGTTGGAGTCATCTCAGGGCTGCTATATTCATCATATGATCTTGAGCTGGGAGGAGTCAAAAACTAAAATGGTTACCAGGAGCACTCATGCCTGGACTCACTAGGATCTTGTCTTCTTCGTATATTGATGGCCTCTGGATACCTGGTAAGGCCTTCAGCACTCCAAACAGGAGAGTTCCAATGAGCAAGGCAGTAGCCCCGTCAGCTTTCTGCCCTGACTTCTGAATGCATGCAGTGCCACATCATCTACACTCTATTTTTTTCAGACATGAAAGCAGAATCCCATCCAGATTCAAGGCAGGTGGCATAAACCCTATCACTCCATGGGAGGAGAATCACATTTATGCCTCAGAAAAACATGTCAGATAGAGGTTATCATTGTGGTCATCTCTGGAAAATAAAATATGACCCTTTATGAATAACCATATTTTCCCAGTTATACTTGATTTAAGTTGATGTTCTGGCCTAGTATGTGTGAATGTTAGAGCAGGAAAAAGCTTAGAATAATAATGTAAACTAAAGAGTGTACTGGCTTTGAGGACTGTTACTCAAAAGGTGTGTTATCATCTGTCAGGAACCTTGTAAAGAAAAATTCTGTAGTAGGCAAAATAGTCCTCTGGAGAATCTATAAACACTTCTCTTTCTGCTGTGAACAAATAGAGGACTGAACTGGACTCTCCTTTCACGGATGAGAACACACAGCCATGAAGCTTGGATTTCTGGACCCAACTTCATGAAAAACTGTCGTGGTGATATCTAGACCATCTTTTCACTTTCTCCCCTTCCTGTAGTTCTGACAACTTGACATGGAGGAGGATATGGTTCAGGGGGAAAGGTGAGAAGTCTACACCTCTACTTTCTCTATTTGTTCACAGCAGAAAGAGAAGTGTTTATAGATTCTCCAGAGGATTGTTTTGCCTACTACAGAATTTTTCTTTACAAGGTTCCTGACAGAGGATAACACGCCTTTTGAGTAACAGTCCTCAAAGCCAGTACACTCTTTAGTTTACATTATTATTGTGGTAAATTCATAAAGCATAAAATGTACCATTTTAAAGCGTATGGGACAGTGGCATAAAGTACATTCACAATGTTGTGTAACCATCACCACTATCCATTTCCAGAACATTTTTATCTTTTCAAAATGAAACTCTGTCCCAATTAAACACTATCTCTGCATTCCCCTGCCCCATCCCATGGCAGCCACCACTTTACTTTCTGTTTTTACTAATTTGACTACTCTAAGGATCCCATATGAGTTGAATCATACAGTATTTATTATTGTGTGACTGGTTGATTTCAGTTAGCATAATATTCTCAAAGTTCATCCATATTGCAATATGTGTTAGAGTTTCCTTCCTTATTAAGGGTATATATTCTGTGATATGCTTTTATTCCCTTTTGTTTATCTATTCATCTACCCATGGGCAATTGGGTTGCTTCCACCTTTTGTCTATTGTGAATATTGCCTCCATGAGCATGAGTATACAGATATCTCCTTGAAATCCTTTCAGTTCTTTTCATTTCAATTCTTTTGGGTATATCCACAAGTGGAATTTCTGAATGGCAAGGTAATTCTCTTCTACTATTTTGAGGAAACACAATACTGTTTCTCACGGTGTACCATATTACATTTCCATTAGCAAGGCACAAGGGTTCTAATTTCTCCACATCCTCTCCAACACATGTTCTTTTCTTTTCTTTTTTTTATTTAAAGACCATCCTCATGAATGTGAAGTAACATCTCATTGTGGTTTGAATTAGCATTTCCCTAATGATTAGTAATATTGTAACCAGGAGAGTAGCTCAAATCAATTAACCATTGCTTAAGCTGTTACAGATGGCACAGAGCCAAATTTGCTTGGACTTGCATAATGAGAAAAAGCTTTAACCTAATTGTTAACACCACCAGTCTGGCAGACTGACTGCCTTGGCATCACCAGAGACTAGTTAGAAAGGCCATAAAAGTTTGACCCCTCCCCCAGACGAGAGAGAAAGATTATTGTGTGTTACCTACTGTTTCTTGGACAGTAAACTTGCAATAATGTCTTTCTTATTTCAAAAGTCTGTGCCACAGTATTGGCTTCTATGCACATGGGAGACCTAGACTACTGCTTGGTAACAATATTGAGCATCTTTTTAACGTACTTATTGGCCGTTGTGTATATTTTTTCAAGGAATGTCTTTCAAGTCCTTTGACCCTTTTAAAATCAGATTGTTTGTTTTTGTTGTTGAGATAAATAAAGATTATATATATATTCTGAATATTAGTCACATATCATATACATGATTTGCAAATATTCTTTCTCATTCTATGGTTGCCTTTTCATTCTATTGCTAGTGTCCACGGATGCAAAAACATTTTTGGTGAAGTCTAATTGACCCATTTTTTTTTCTTTTGCCAGCTGTGCTTTTGGTGTTATTCAAAAAAATCCAATAACTCATTGTCAAATCCAAGGTCGTGAAGGTTTTCCTCTATTTTTTTCTAAGTTTCATAGTTTGAGATCTTACCTGTAAGCCTGAGATTTATTTTTGAGCTAACCTTTGTAAATGATATAGTTAAGGGTCCAACTTCTTCTTTTCACATGTAGATATCCAGCTTTCCCAGCATCATTTGCAAATGAGTCAGTAAACTCTTAACCATACAATTTAACTGTGACCAGAGGCTGTTATTATACTTCAAGTATTTACTTTTCCCTTTCTTTGAAAAAGAATCTCAATTTTCAGCTGAAATTTCCAACACATCACTAGTGAATCTTGCAGGTAGTCATTGATATGTGACTGGAATAAAGCCAGTAAGATATAAGTAAAGGTGCTGCATGTACTTCTAAAAAAGACTGATTATAATGAGTTTACTTTTCTGTGAGAAAAACCTCTTTACAGTTAAGCCTCCTTCTGTCCCCAGTCTGGTCTGGTATATGAGGGTATGGTAGAGTTATATTAGTACTTTGAACAAAGAAGTGATTATGAGTTAAAGCACTGATAGACAGTAGCCAAGACTCCTGATGACAACATGGAATCACCTTATCAGCTTTGAATCACCTTGTGACAGAATATTTTTTCACTTTTTTTATATTTTAGAATTGCGGGGTATATGTAAGGGTTTACTATATAAGTAAATTGCGTGCAGGTGAAGTTTGAATTTCTAGCAAACTCTTTCTCCCCCTGATAGTGGACGTGGTACCCAATGGCTGGTTGTATGTCCTTATTTGTGCGTCCCTTGTCCCTCCTCATTCTTTCAAAAAGACACCTACACATGTGTGATCATTACAGCATTATTCGCAATAGCAAAAACATGAAACTACTCAAGATGTCCATCAAAAATGGACTAAATAAAGAACATGTGTATATATACACAATGGAATGCTATGCAGCCATAAAGAACAAAATCATATCCTTTGCAAAAATCTGGATGCAGCTGGAGACTATCATTCTAAGTAAACTGTCACAGAAAGAAAAAAAATACAATGGAATACTGCATGTGCTCACTCATAAATGTGCCCTAAACGTTGGTGACAGACTTTAAATTGTTGAAAAACATTAGTTGAAAAACATTAAATTTCATCATGTTTAAGCTTCTTTCAATTTATTTTTTCCTGTTGTACAGAGGTCCCTAATCTTGTCTAAGATATAACGTATGTTTTCTTTCTGATGCGCTAATTCAAAGTACACAATCATATGAGGTTTTGGCAGGTGTATATTTCTGTGAAACTACTGCCACAATCAAGCTCCCAAAACTTCCCCTCATTCCCAGAAGATTCTTTGTCATCATTTGCAGTCTATCCCATCCCACCTTTTGCCCCAGGCCCCAAGCAACTTCTGGTTTTTTATCTCTATAAATTATTTTGCCTTTTATAGAATTTTATATGAGTGAAATCAAACAGTATATATTCTTTTGCATCTAGTTTCTCTCACCTAACATAATGATTTTTGACATTTATCTGTGATGTATATGAATTGATAGTTCGTTTCTTTTTCATCCCGAGAGTTGTCCATTCAACGGATATTCTACTATTTGTTTATCTGTTCAATTATTGATAAAAATGTGGATTATTTTCCGATTCTGGGCAATTTTAATAGTTTTTATTAATGTTTGTGTAAAATATTTGTGCGGACATGTCTTTCTTCCTCTTGGGATTCCTTTAGGTGTGAAATAATTGAATTGTATACTGGGTGTGTGCTTAAGCTTTTGAGAAACGGCCAACATTTTCCCAAGTGGTGGCACCTTTTTTCTTTCTCACCCCCTGTGTGTGTGTATGTGTTTGTGTATGTATGTTCATGTGTGTGTATATGTAAAGTTAAAAATTGGCTCATGTGATTATGAAGACTAAGAAGTCCCATAATATGCAGTTAGCTGGAGCCCCAGGAAAGCCAGTGATGGATTTACAGTCTGAAAACTAGAGGAACACATTGTGCAAATTGCAGGCTAAGTGCAGAAGACTGATGTCCCACTTGAAAAACAGGCAGACCCAAATAACTCTCTCTGACTCTGCCTACGTTTTGTTCTCGTCATCTTTCAATGGGTTGAATCATGCCCATCCACATTGTGAAGATCAATCTGCTTTACTCAGTCTTTTAATTAAATTGTTAATTCTTTCCAGGAACACCTTCATAGACACACTTAGAGTAATACTTAGTGAAATATCTGGGCAGCTTTCATAGCCAATCAAGTTGACACACAAAATTAACCATCACAAATCTACCCCTTGTCAACATAAAACCCATATACATCTTCTTAAACCCTACTTAATATTCAAATGAGACAATAATCAGTAATAAGGCCATAAATTCACCTAACATGATAATAATGGTCCTGCATGCAACCAAAAAATTCTCTAACTTTTCCACAGAAGAGAAGGCAAATCCCTTAAGTAATATTTACTTGTTTTTCTTAATATCCCATAATTTAAATGCTATGGCCTTAAATTAATAATACTTAAATATTATGATAACAAATAAATAAATCTTCTGATACATGTTAAAAGACTAAGCAAAGAGAAAACAGATATTTGCTTAATATGTGTACATATATGATATATATCTATATATACACAAATATATTCATTATGAAATAAAGAGGAATACTAATGACAATTACAGTTTTTGTTTCTGTTGCTAGTCACGTGGTTGTCACTGACATTTATAACTACCTTCTTCTACTACCCATTCTTTATTTCCTTTGCCTTTGACAAGCACCTCAGCTAGTAGTGGTTCTTTACTTGATGGGGTGACCCAAACCATCATTCCTGAAGGATCCATGCCATTCATAGTCCTTCCTGGATCAGGTTTTTGTAGTTTTTCATTGACTTTAACCACAGAGCATGGTAATATAAAGAGATGGCCTAGGGAAGTTACTGTATTCTTGACATACTGTCCTTTACCTGTATTGTGGAGTGGTAGTCCAGTTTTCCCTTGAGGGGTCAGTATCAATCACCCCATGCAACAAAGTAACTCCATTCTTTGTCTGCTGTCAGAGACCTGAGAAGCCCAAGTTGGTGATTCAGAGGTATGAGAAGCCCAAAGTTACCAGGGTGACTGTCTTAATTTACAGGTCGGTGGAGTCATTATTGTGCTTCCTGGTAGAAGCATTCCACCTCTTAGAACTAAGACTCTAGACCAGCAGAGCATAAAGTCATAGGAACAAGAAGAAAAACCTTTACCAGAGGGTCACTAGGGGTATGAGTGAGTGGTGCCACTCCCATTTTCACCTCTTGATTTCCACCCCCTGAATTCTGGCTATGGGAGAAAAAGCATTGTATATTGGATATTGACTGAGAACAGTCTTATAAAGAACTTTGCCCAGCCTTGCAGGATATTGTGACCTACTAGCTCTGTAACTGAGCCTTCAAAAGACTATTCCACTGTTCTGCCAAACCAGCTACTTCAGGATAGTGAAAAATATGGCAAGATCAGTGAATTTCATGAGCATAGACCATTGTTGTACTTCATTGTCATGAGCTGATTTCTTTGGTCAATGCAATGCTATGTGGAATGCCCTAACTATGGATAAGATATCCTGTGAGTCTACAAATGGTAGTTTTGGCAAAAGCATTGTTTGTAAGGAAAAAGAAGAAGCTGTATCCAATGTGTCTATTGAATAAAGAACAAAACACTGGCCTTTTCATGATGGAAAGGGTCCATGTGCAATAAATCTGCTACCAACTAGTTGACTAAGCCCCTCAGAAATGGTGCCATATGGGAGATCTAGTGTTGATTTCTGCTGCTGGCAAATTAGGCACTCAACAGTGGCTTTATCCAGGTTGGCTTTGGTGAGTAGGAAGTCCAATTGCTGATTCCATGCATAACTCAATCCCTACTACCATGGACACTTTGATCATGAACCTATTGGACAATGACAAGGATAGCTAAGGAAAGAGGCTGACTGAGAATCCACAGAATAGATGATTCTATCCACTAAATTATTAACAGCCTTCTCTCTGTTCAAGAGAAAATAAGCTACTCTGGTAGCAAACATAAAGATAGGATTTAAATGCAGGATAAGGTAGATCATAATATAAATTTTATCTTATATTTTAATGATATCTTTGTATTAATATGCAAAATTTTTAATAAAGAGTAAGAGATATTGCCAGAGACTGAGCCTAAATCTCATGCACTTACTGACCAAAAAGGGTGCCCTGAATTGACAGGTAGTGGCCCGGCCTCAAAATAGTCTCCATCACTGTCTTGATGGGTTGGGCAAGGCATTTACCTTTCTGAACTTTCAATTTTCATGTGTCAACATCCCTACTCCCATTTGGACTGGAAACTACTAAAGTTTATTTCATTTTGAAAATGGTATGTATTTACTACTCATGCTAAATTTCTACACTTTTTAAAAATAATTAAAACTTCTTATTAGGAATATAAGCAAAATAACACACTTTTTTTTTTTTTTACTAATGAAACCTCAAGGATCTACAAATATTTACAGCCTTTAGAATGGAAACATCCTTTAAATTCTGAAACACTGCAATTGGTGTAAAAGTTCTTTTTTTCCAGAACACAGAGGGGAAAAAATAAGTTTAAAAAAATGTAGAAAGAATTTTTTTTCTTACAAAAGTTGCCCTTCCACTTCCACTTGAATAAAAAAGGACTAAAAATATCAAAGTTCCTAAAGAAAACTGGTTTCCATGCTTCTTTTAAAAGTGTTTGCAGACAACTTTGACTTGCAAAACTTCCACACAGACCTGGACGTTTGGTGGCCTTTGGTCTCTTGCAGATCTCTTCAGGGCACTTGTTCTAGTCACACCTTTCCTCATCATATGCTTCAAGAAGTCACACACCCTCAGTTTTATTCCAGACTACAGAGAACACTGATCAGAAATTGGATGTAAAATCTTTCCAAATAACAATTTCAACAAATAGTCCGTCTCTTCTTTTTATAGGACAAGCATACTTTCTAAAAGTAGGTACTTCGAGTTAGCAGAGTTACAACAAATTGTTATGATGACTGTGGTCTTATACTGCTGCTCTGATGTGGTTTCTTGTTGCATTCAGCAAACATGCACTGATCAACTTCTGAAACGCCATGGCACTGCAAGGTGCTGTGAATTCAGTCTCTAAACTTTATAGTCCTTTATCTTGAAGAGGTTCTTGGCTTATTGGATGGATCAGACTTTAAACAGAGTATAGTGTAATCAAACAAATGGGAGTGCCATTTGTTCTCCCAGTTGGATAACAGTTTTGGGGTCTGGCAGGTGGTGATTGGAATACAGAGGGTATGATCACTGACTTCAGCCATTTTTGGTTCTTGTGTGTCTGGTGAACCAGTCCCTGAGACTTGCCCTTTTAGCCAGTAATTATGGGTGGGTTCTTCTGGTGACCTGGAAACATGTTCCTACCGCACTGGGTTGGGCTTGGACACTCTGGATGTTTCTGTTGTTTATTCCACTTCTGAGGACGTTTCTGCCATCAGTGTCAGCACGTTATATCCTAGAGTGCATCATTCTTATCTCCTTCGAATGTACAAACAAGCATTTCTAGCACTTCTAAGTCTGCCTGACTTCAATCAAGATTTTTCTGAGGACTAAGGTAGCTTGCATGCAGAGAAAGAAACACAGACATTGAACCATTCTGATCTGGGTCCCTGTCCCAGATAGGTCACTTCCTAGCCTTGTCATCTTACATAAGTTAATATATTTTTTTGAAACAAAATTTCCTCTTTAATAAAACAAAGGACATAAAATCCACTTTAGAGGGGTGTTGTGAAGACTGATTTGAGAAGAGTTACCAAAGAGTGTCTCCCATGAATTTGCCAGTCAGCAAAGGTCATCAAATAGACACTACTTCCTTGAGAGGCTGTCCTATCCTAACAGGTCAGAGGCAGATCCTCTTTTCTGTATTTGGATATACATTGTCCACTGAGCTATATAAATTATTTAACAAGGATCATGTCACTTCATCTCTTCAGCACCTAATAAAATGAAAAGCACATGGTAGATAATTTATATGCTTTTGCAAAATCAACATATACTAAATATTCTAGACTAGCCTTAATTGACTTGTCAAGCCAGATTGAATCAGGTCATTGGCCCCTCTATTTCCACCATTCTCCATCTTGAGCTTTCTGGATATATACTGCCCCAAATCATGCATGAATTTCATCATTTGCTTCAGTAAATTGATGATTCTGTCATCAGTAGCTAATGTGCTGGAAGATATGTGATCTCTTCCACATTTATGCACATAAAAACAGGCATCATAAGCAGCTCTCTTATAATAACAACTAAATGCAAGTTTCCATATTACTCACTTGTAAAACAAACCTAGACTTCATTTTACATTAGTTAAAATAGCCCTATTCAGATATCATACCCCTAATTTTACACATATTTTTTGCTTATGGTAAGAACATTTAACATGAACTTCCTCTCTTAACAAAATTTTAAGTATACAATACAGTATTGTTAATTATAGGCAAAATATTGTAAAACAGATCTCTAGAATTTATTCACCTTGCTTAACTGAATCTTTACATTTATTGAATAGCAACTCCCAATTTGCCCATCTCTTCAGCCCCTGACAACCACTCTATGTTTTTATGAGTTTGACTGCTTTAGATACCCCAGATAAGTGCAGTAGTTGTGAATATATGACTGGCATCATAAAAGACTGGTTAATATTGCATTGTATATCCCACATTTAAAAGCGGAATGATAATGTATTGTATGGATATACATTATTCTTCTTCCACTGATAGACCTTTTGGCTGTTTCCATATCTTGGCTATTGTGAATGTTGCTGCTGCAGACATGAAAGAAAAAATATTTCTTCAAGATTCTGACTTCAATTATTTTGGATAATTATCTAAAAGTGGAATCAATATATCATATGGTAGTGCTATTTTTTTTGGAGGAATTTTCATGCTATTCTTCATAGGCAACTGTACCATTTTACATTACTACCAAAAGTGTACATGGTTTCCAATTTCGCATTCTTATCAACACACACACACACACACACACACACACACACACACACACACACACACATAAAATCACTATCCTAATATATATAGGTGGTATCTCATTGTAATTTTGATCTGCACTTTCTTGATTCAGATTCAGTGCAATCCTTGTCAAAATCTCAATGGCATATTTTACATTGAATCTTAAAATTCATATGGAATCACGAAAGACCCTGGATAGCCAAAACAATCTTAAGAAAGAAAAGCGAAGCTGGAGGCATCACACTTACTGATTTCAAAATATATTATAAAGCTTCCTTAGTTAAGACAGTATGGTACTGGTGTAAAGTCAGATGTACATAAAAATGGAACCGAATAGAGATCCTAGAAATAAGTCCTTGCATATATGATTAACTGATCTTTGACAAAGGAGACATGAATACACAGTAGGAAAATTCCTTCAACAAATAGTGCTTGGAAAACTGGAGATCTACATGCAAAAGAGGGAAATTGGACCTTTACTTTACCTGTATACAAAAATCAACTCAAGGGTATTAAAAACATAAATGTAAGACCTGAAACAAAACTCCAAGCAGAAATCAGAGGGAAAAAGTTTCATGACATTGGTCATGGCAATGATTTCATGAGTATGGCACCAAAGGCACAAACAACAAAGGCAAAAATAGACAAAAGAGACATCAAACTAAAAAGCTTTTGTACAGCAAAGAAAATAATTGGTAGAGGGTGAATACAACCTACAGAATGGGAGAAAATATTTATCATATATCTGGTAAGAAATTGCTATTCACTATGTAAGAAAACTTATGTGACTCAATAGCAAAACAAAACAAAAGAACAAATAACCCAATAAAAACAGTATTTGAAAAAATATAATCCAATTTTAAAAGAACTTGAATAGATGTCTCTCCAAAGAAGAAATACAAATGGCCACTGGGTACTCATATATGAAAAGATGCTCTATACCAAATACTTTAAATCTGAAGCACACTGACACTCTTGCTAAATTTTGAATTCTTGGGAAAATAGATTTAAGCTTTCTTGAACACTTTTCTATCCCTGGCTGACTTTTGTGTTCTTCCTGTTCCTTCAGTTTTCTAATATTTATCATCATTAAAAACATTTCATTCACTGTAGCCACAAATATAATATAATATAATTCTATTTTCTGGGCCTAGGAACAACTATAGGATGTTACAAATAAATGATACATTTCAAAAACATCCAACATAAAAACCTCTCCAAATAAGTTCTTCTGGTTAATCTTTTGTTGTTGTTGTTGTTGTTTTGTTTTGTTTTTTTGAGTTGGAGTCTCACTCTGTCACCCAGACTGGAGTGCAGTGGCCGCTCCCGGCGATCCTGCAGCCTCAGCCTTCCGAGTAGCCAGAATTACAGTCATGTGCTACCATGCCCGGTTAATTTTTGGATTTATTGTAGAGATGAGGTCTCGCCTGCCCAGACGGGTCTCGAACCCGCGGGCTCAGGCAATCCACTCACCTCAGCCTCCCAAAGGTGTGGGATTACAGGCTGAGCCACCGAGCCCGGCTCTTTCTTTTTTTTTTCTTTTCTGAGTCAGAGTCTTACTCTGCCACCCATGCTGGAGTGCAGTGGCACACTCACAGCCACTGCAGCCTCGACCTGCTGGGCTCAGGCAATCCTTCCACCTCAGTCTTCCAAGTAGCTGGAACCACAGGCGTGTGCCACCATGCTCAGCTAAGTTTTTTGATTTATTGTAGAGACGAGGTCTCGCTAAGTTGCACAGGCTGGTCTCAAATCCCTGAGCTCAAGCAATCCTGTCATCTCTGCCACCCAAACTGCTGGGATTATAGGCATGAGCCACCGTGCCCGGCTTCTTCTGATTAATTTTAAAGATACTTTATATGATGAGGACCCCCAAAAAACCAAAATTATCTTTTGGCTTGTGGGCCCCTTGCAGTTCAGGCATCCCCCACTAGGTGAGTGTTCTAGGAATCCATAGGCATCAGTGTACTAGCTAGCATTGCTGCATACAGCTTCAATGAATATTTGTTTTTCAAGATCCTTTCAACGTGTTTGACCATTTCATGATGGGCAATTTACCAGCTCACTTGTCTAAACCACCCTGTGTGTTCAGCAGTTCTGAACCAATAATGGCATGGCCCCTGTGCCCCACCCTCCCTATTCCCCCGATCTCACCCTGAGTGACTATTTTTTGTTTTCCTGGAGAGAGAAGTTTTGTTGACGTGGCAGAGATGAAACACAAAAAATGGCCAAAGCATTAAATGGCATCAAAATCAACAGGTTCAAAAACATTTGAGCAGTGGAAAAAGCAATTTGTTGTGTGTATTGCATCAAACGGAAAGTACTTTGAAGGTGACTGCAATGTAAACCTGTAAGAATACACACATCATTTTTTATAAACACATTCCCGGTTTTGAGGGACCCCCTCATAGGTTTGGGAAAATTCAAAAATGTGTCATCAGATATTTTCCTTTCAGATAAAAAGAGTAGAGAAAACTCCCTGGTTTGTCATTTTTACCCAAAACGATGTAACTGGAAAGATTAAAATAAAGGAGTCTCTATCTCCTGATGCATGAAATAATGTGGGCCAGTTCATGACTCATAGATGCAAAATCCAGTTCAAAGAGGCATACTATCTGCTGGAATCATTCTGCAGTTGTTCGTAATCTGATTTAGGAAACTCATCCTCTGGCCAGCATGACTTCCGCGCCAGGAAACCTGAGCTCACTTCCTTTTCCCTGCTGGTCACCCACCCACACTCTTCTCTATTCACAGATCCTTGCTTTCTCACTCCAGCTGACCACCCTTCCCAGCTCTCCTCTCATTGAAGCTAACTTTGTCACTCCCTCTCAGTACTGGGCATCCCCTTCAACGGCGTCACTCTCTTTCTGAATCCGATGCTGCAACCCCTTATTTCTCATGCACATTTACAGACCCTTTTGAGGGCCTTCAACTTGTTCTGACCCACACCTGCTGCCCCCTCCTTTCTGCTTCCTAGGCTTTCCTTTGCCATCCCGTCTCCTGATCTTAGCTCTTCCCTTGCACTCTTTACTCCCCCTTGTCCTAAGCTGCCCTGCCTCTCCCACCCGTGTCCCCTTTCTCCTCTTCCTCAGTTAAGACTCCACCTTCTTTTGTCATTATGTTAATTGTCTGATTTTTCACTTCTTCACCCACTTTCATCCTGTTCCATACACTCACCATTCCCACTGGCCACTATTTTTTCTTTTTTTCTTTTTTTTTTTTGCTTCCTCTTCTTGATTCTATATCAACTTTTCGATCTAAAGTTGACAAATGGCTGCATGGTGCTCTGAGTTTTAACACAGACTTTACCTTTGATCACCTTGTCTAAGCTTCATCGCCATAATTTCCATTTTGCTGTGAAGGCCTTTGCAATTCCCAGAGTTAGTTGGCACCAGGGTGAAGTTAGTGGGCCAGCCCACTGCAAGAAGCCATTTCCCTGTTTGCCTTTCTGCCCTCTCTGATGTCTCTCCTCACAGTCTGCCTCCTGATGGGAGTGCTCGGTGGCAGAGATATCATTCCTCAACCCTGCTCTCATGGATCTCCAACCCTCAAATACAGTTTATCTTTCACTCTTTTTCTCCTTCCTCTACCTTCCTTCTATTTGTTCTTTTCTCCCTCTTCATCACACAATGAGAAAAAAATATATATGAAATATATCTTTGTTCTTATTGTTTTCCTAAAGCAGGTCTTTTCAACCCCAGCACATTTTGGGTCTCATAATTCTTTGTTGTGGGGAACTGTTTTATGCATCATAAGATATTTGCCCAAATCCCTGGTTTATATCCACCAGATCCAGTAGCTATCCCCAGGGCAATCCCCGCCCATTATGGGAACCACAAGTGTCTCCTGCCCAGGTTTGAGAATTACTGTCTTAAGGTAGCATAAGAGCTATTAGGGGTTCAGTACTTCAGTGAAAATTAGATAGCAAGTTCATAACTATTTCTTTTTGAACAATTCCAGGAGGAAGTAAGGCAGCTTGGGGAACAACAAGGCATCTTGGCGAAGGCTTGGCCTAGACTAGTGTCGACTAATCTGACCCCTCTGCCACTTACTGCCCAAAGGTAGGCTCACCTGGATATGATATTCC
This sequence comes from Carlito syrichta, assembly GCF_000164805.1. Lineage (NCBI taxonomy): Eukaryota > Metazoa > Chordata > Mammalia > Primates > Tarsiidae > Carlito > Carlito syrichta. The sequence continues at coordinate 180,027 of NW_007256768.1, forward strand.
CTGAGCAGCCTCAGTATCTTCCTTTACAATATTCATTGTTTTTGTTCCAGTTATTTTATTTTGGTTGAAAAGGACAGGCCCAAAAAGCAAGTACCCAAAATGTAATGTCATGAAATTAAGAGAAGGAAGAGTTTTAAGTGAGGGATCAAGTCAAAGCCATTGAGGATTGTAGGCAGGGAACAGATTCACCAGGCCACAGAGCTCGACAGTGCAGAATGAAATAGAAGATGAAGGCATTGAGATGGAGGATAGAGGGTGGCAGGTGTGAGCATACTCATTCTTAAATGGGAAGAAGCTAGTGAAAGTTCAGAGAAAGAAGGTGGCTAAGGCAGATAGGCCAGAAAGGACAGGGGCTACCGTAGTTCTTGGGCTGCTTACGTTAGGAAAGAGGGTCCTTCATTTTTAGGATTGAGGAGGGAAGGCAACGAGAAAAGGTTCAGAAGTGTGTGTGTGTGTGTGTGTGTGTGTGTGTGTGTGTTGGGAGAGTTGAAATTTATGGGACTTAGTCACTGATAAACCTTGATTTTTCCAAGAAGCCCAGACCCCTCCCATGTGTTAAAGGGAGGCAGTGAATTTGGAACTTGAAGTGAGGAGGAAAGTTTGTATCCACCCCTGAGAAAGATGAGAGAGACTAAAGAGCAGGAAGGTTTGATCCCAGTGGTCATAAAGGGGCCCTAGGTGGTTCAAGTCCAGGTCTCCAAACCTGTGGGGACTCCTCACCCAAGGTTTTGACTTAGGGACTCTCAGTCAGCCCTGTCTGGCTTATGTCTCAAATGGAGTTTCTTACTATAGGAAAAACGGTACAGAAAATCCAAGTCACTCTATGTTCTTTCAATTTCACAGAACTGAAAATGAAAAACAATTCAAGACCAGAGGCATAGTCTGTGGCTTTGTTTGTTTTCATTTTATTTTGTTGTTGTAAACCATTGGAATTACTAAATGCTGATTGATGTTGGGACGGTTTCAGCTGAAGAGTTTAAGGTGGCAAGATGAAATTTCCCTATATAGTTCTGATTCTACTTTTCAAAACTGCAGCCAATCATAGACAGTAATGATGAACATCATAGAGAGGCAGCTAGACTACCCCTAAACTGAGACCTAGCCTTGTTTGCTCATAGCTTAATATATATCCTTGTAAAATGAGTAGAGCTACCCTGGTGCCCAATATGCACAGTTATCACAGAGAAAACTATAGTTTGGGAAACTCAAAATCTCTGTGAGTTATAGATAGAATAAATTATAATATATGTTTACATGTATACCCTGGTTTGTAGTCACCACACACAGAGTCACCCTCACATTGTCACATGTGTGGTGCACACTCCTCTAAGCACATACACACAGGATTTGTCTCTGAACACCCGCACACCCTATGGTCACACTCACACACGCAAATGACCTCACATTCACATGAAGTCAGCTCCCTACTCTGCACATATACATGTATTTACTCACGTGCATGTCCATACACTCTACCCTCTCTTGAAACCTGACAAGAATATGCTCAACATCATCATCCCTCAAGTACAAACTCTAATCTCTCCACCCTACTCTCTCATATTCTCTCTCCTTCTCTCTTTCTCTTTCTCTCTCTCTCTCTCTCTCTCTCTCTCTCTCTCTCTATTCTTCTAACATCCTTGAGTGTCTCTTGGGCATACATATGTGTTTTTAGACCCATATATGCCAACCATCCCATGCATTGCCAACCATCCCATGTCTACAGGCATTTTTTCATACACACCCACAAGTTCTTTAATGTTCTTACACACTATCATAAGTGAACCCTCACGCCTGTATGCCATTCTCTCAGGCCAGCCTACCCACTAAGTGGAGAAACTCCAAGGTTCCTCCATACTCTTTCGCATGATTCCATCCTCCAGAGTACTCTGATCCGTATCCTGAGCCCCATCCCCCTCACACTCTATAAATCCCACGTTTCCTCATACATGCTTATTTTACAACCACAGACAATCTCCCAGGCAGCTATCACTTGCACACGCATACACACACACACACACACACACACACACACACACACACACACACTTTCTCACACCACATGCAACCCATGCCTGTTCCTTGAACACCCTTCACATGTAGACCCACTCCTACCCACACAGAACCCCTTTTTTGAAAAGACTTCCTAATATGCCTTGCAAATGTCACCTCTTACACATACAAGTATCATCTAAAGCACCTTCCCCATCTCTTTCACATGAACACACCATTCTTCCACACATACGCCACCTACTCCACGCATAATCACATTACTATTCAACCAAGTAGTACAGGTTCTAGACAGTACTTTAAGCTAAGACCAGAAATGTATAGAAAAATATTGTCTTGGAATTCATTTCAGGAAAGTTGGAGCCGATAAAGTTTCCCTATTTTTATCACCAAGTATAAAAAAATCTGTGGATATTATATATTTAAATCACACCTAAGAAAACTCTGAAGGGGCGAGAGAAGAACTCAGACTAGCCAGGGAACTAAGAACCTAAGGAATTACACAATGATGAGCTCCTGAGATTTTTTTTTTTTTTTGTCTTCTCTGTCTCAGACTTAAGGTTGGAGAAGTCAGGAACTCAGAAACATCAATAGGCACAAGCGACAAAAGTCCTCTCTTCCTAATGAAAGGACAAGAAAAGCAGCAGCCTAGAAAGACAGAGAACGTTTAGACAATAACAGCTCTACTCCAGCCAAACAGCACAGAAAAAAAATGTCTCTATTACAGGAGCAAAGGCCAAGTTGAGATTCTAGATTTCCACCTCATGGAGCTGTGATGAGACACCCAACACTCCCAGCAGGGATGCCAGAGAAAACTAAGTAGGGAGCTGGGACACGCATCTCTGCCGGCTGGTAGTGAACCTCCACCCTCAGAGTGTCAGGGGAGGCCACCTGGGGAGTAGTGATTTACATCCACATCTCAAGGGGGTGACCTCTGCCTGCTGGGGTGGCCTCAGAAGAAGCATAGTGGAGAGTCAGGATGTTATCTAGTGCCCAGTGTTCACAAGGCCACTCCCAACTTCCTATGTCAGTGGAGGTCACATGGGAACAATGAGCTACCCTGACTCTCCCACTCAGAACGAGAACAGCAGAGATCCAGTGAGGAACAAGAACTTCCACCCCACTCAGCAGGAAAGAGGGGCCAGAGGCCCAGGGGAGAACCTAGACTTCCACCTCCACCTGGAAGTCAGAGGCATTCTGATAACACATAAATAAGATTCAATCTCTCATAATAAAATACTCAAATTGTCCAGGTTTCCATGAAAAATAATTTATCAGATTAAGAACAAAGAAGATCACAACTTGGATGAGAAAAGATAATTAACAGACAACAAAATCAAAATGGTACAATTGTTAGAATTATCTGACAAGCATTTAAAAGCAGCTACCATAAAAATGCATTAATAGAGACTAGAAAAGATGAAGGAGGTGAGAGAGAGGATAAAGTGAGTTAAATGTACAAGTGTACAGCAAAACAAAAATAATGAGTTCAATGCTTGATAGCAGAGTAGAATGCCTGTACTTAAAAAAAATGTATTGTACTTGGGTGATGGACAACTTAAATACCCTGAATTTTTCACTATGCATTATATACATGCAAAAAAATTTCATGTACTCCATAAATCTACACAAATAAAAATCATGCTTCAATAAGCAATTATAGAGCTGGGCTTGGTGGCTCAGCCTGTAATCCCACGCCTTTGGGAGGCTGAGGTGAGTGGATTGCCTAAGCCCGTGGGTTCGAGACCCACCTGGACAGTGAGACCTCATCTCTACAATAAATCAAAAAATCAGCTGGGCATGGTAACGCATGCCTGTAATTCCGGCTACTTGGAAGGCTGTGGTGGAAGGATCGCCGGAGTCCAGCAGCTCGAGGCTGCAGTGGCTGGTAGCGGCCACTGCACTCCAGTCTGGGCGACAGAGTGAGACTCCAACTCAAAAAAAAAAAAAAAATATATATATATATACAGAAGAATCAAATACAAATTTTGGAAATGAAAAATAAAATACAGGATGAGCAAACCCTCTGTTCTTTAGAATATTGTGTTTTACTTTTGCAGAATAAAATCAAGTATGCATAAAAGACACAAAGGTACCAATAATATAAGCTATTTCTCACAAATATATGAATGTATGCTTGTTTCAGCATTTGTTACATGGCAATGGTAATATTACTATTTTAAGTTATATATTTTTACTATTATATAATAATTGTAGACTCTAATAAACTTTTAAATTGCTGAAAACAATAAAATAAAGTAACTGAAATAAAATGCTCATTGATTGGGATCCATCTTAGTTGACTTAGTGTTGCTGTGACAGAATAACTGAGGCTTGGTAATTTATGAAGGAAAGCGTTTTATTTGGCTCACAATTCTGGTGACTGGAAAGTTCAAAATTGGGCAGCTGCACCTGATGAAAGCCTCAGGCTTCTTCAGTTCAGGGAGGAAAGTGGAAGGGGAGCCAGTGTGTGCACAGAGATCACATTGTAAGAAAAGAAGCACAAAAGAAAAACCAAGGAAGTCTGAGAGAGACAGAAAGAGGGCAAAACTAAGGAAGCAACTCCATTTAACAATTTGCTGTTGAACAAACTAATCCATTCTCACAAGAATGAGAACTCACTTCTAAGTGATGGCATTATTTTATTCATGAGGGATCCTCACCCATGAGCCAAACACCCCCCACTAATGCCTGTCTTTACATTGGCACTCAAACTTCAACATGAGTTTTGGCAAGGACAAACCATGCCCAAACAATAGCAAAGTCAACAGAAAAAAATGGAGAGGACAAAGGGCTGCATTTGTGAACTTGAAGATAGAACAATAGACTCAAGGTCATATAACATTATATAAAAGGTCTAACAATTGTGTCATTGAAGTCGCAAAAAGAGAAAAGAGAAAGATGGCACTGATAAGATTTTTGGCTGAAAATTTTCCAAATTTGAAGTGGGGAAGATAAAAAAAATGTCCTCTAATTTGGCAAAAGACATAATTCTATAGATCAAAGAAGGTGAATGAACTCCAAACAGGATAAACCTGAGATATTGCAGCCAAGATATATATATATATATATATATATATATATTTTGTTTGTTTTCTTTTCTTTTCTTTTTTGAGTTGGAGTCTCACTCCATCACCCAGACTGGAGTGCAGTGGCATGCTCCCGGCTACAGCAGCCTCGACCTGCTGGGCTCCGGAGATCCTTCCACCTCAGTCTTCCAAGGAGCTGGAACTACAGGCATGCACTACCATATCCGGCTAATTTTTTTGATTTATTGTAGAGATGAGGTCTCACCAATTTGCCCAGGCGGGTCTCGAACTCGCAGGTTCAGGAAATCCACTCACCTCGGCCTCCCAAAGCGCGGAATTCCATATTGAGCCACCGAGCCTGGCCCAAGATATATTTTAATCAAACTTATGAAAACTAAAGAAAATGAAAAAATCTTGAAAGTAGTGAAAGGAGAAAAATACTTATAGAAGGAAAACTATTCAATGGAAGAGGCTTTCTCATCAGAAACTAGGGAGGCCAAAATGAAGTGGTACAACATTTTTAAGTGCTGAAAGAAAAAAAAAAATCAATCCAGAATTAAATATTCACAAAAATATTCTTCAGAAATGAAAAGGAAGTTAAAACATTTTCAAATGAAGGAAAACTGTAAGACTCCTGACAACAGACCTATTCTAACAGAATGGCTAAAGAAATTTATCTAAATAGAATGGAAAGGATTCAAAAAAAAAAAAAAAGAAAAAGAAAAGAAAAGAAACATCAAGACCGGATGCAGTGGCTCACACCTATAATCCCAGCACTTTGGGAGGCTGAGGTGAGAGGTTTGTCTGAGCTCACAGGTTCGAGACCAGCCTGGGCAACTTGGTGAGACCTCATCTCTACAATAAATAAAAGAATTAGCCAGTCGTGGTGGCAGTGCCTGTAGTTCTAGATACTTAGAAGACTGAGTTCAGCAGGTCGAGGCTGTGGTGGCTATGATTATATTATTGCACTCCAACCTGGGCAACAGAGTGAGACACTGACTCAAAAGAAAGAAAGAAAGAAAGGAAGGAAGGAGGGAGGGAAGGAAGGAAGGAAGGAAGGAAGGGAGGAAGGAAGGAAGGAAGGAAGGAAGGAAGGAAGGAAAGAAGGAAGGAAGGAAGGAAAAAAGAAAGAACAGCAAGAGAACAAAACAATTGGGTAATTTAATAAGCTTTCCTTTTCTACTTTAAAGTTCTAAATTATGCTTATTGTTTGAAGTAGAGATTAATTGTTTGAGTAATACTGCCTGAGGTGTTTAGTGTTTTTAACGGCTAATGTAAGACAATTTTATTATAAAAGGAGGGAGGATAAAGGAAACTGTTCAAACGATAACCCCAGGAAACTGTGATATTATATATGTATAATGTAATACCTTGAGCAACCTCCTGAAATCTATATAAAGTGAAACACTCAAAAGTCCATTATTTATGGATATTTTTTGTAGAGATGTTGCCCAGACTGGTTTCAACCCCTGAATTTAAGTGAATCTCCTGTCTCAGCCTCCCAAACTGCTGGGATTACAAGTGTGAGACACCATGCAAGGCTCCATTATTTATGAAATTCTAAATAATGATCAAATGATGCACATGAAGTCAGACAAAAGAAAGCAGAGAAATAAAAAACAAAGAAAAGAAAAAATGCTTATAAGTACTGGAAAAGAGGGAGGAAACGCCTGTGTTCTACTGAAATATATAAGAGAAACAGTAAAAATGATCTATTGAGAAAAGTTAAAGAAGACCACCATAAATGGAGTCATACAGCAGATTCATTGTTTAAAAGACTCAATACTGAGAAAATGTCAATGGGTCCCAAATTAATTTGTAGATTTAGTACATTCACATATAAATCCCAATAGGATACATTTGTTACAGCATTGATAGCACCGTTATAGTGTCATACAGAATAGTTTCATTTTCCTAAAAGTCCTCCATGCTCTTCCTGTCCCTCCTTCTTTTGCCCTCTAATTCCTAGCAATCAGATACTTTTATTTTTTTACTGTCTCCATAGTTTTGCCTTTTCCAGAATGTCCTTTGTTGGAATCATGTAGTTTGTAGCCTTTTCACATTGGCTTATTTTACTTAGTGATATACATTTTAGGTTCCTACATGTCTTTTCATGGTTTAATGGCTCTTTTCTTTTGAGTGCTAATAGTCCATTGTTTGGATGTACCACAGTGTATTTATTCATGTATCTACTAAAGGACAATTTACTTGCTTCCAGGTTTTGGCAATTATGTAAAAGGTTGTTATAAACATTCTTGAGCAGGTTTCTGTGTGGTCATAGTTGTCAACTTTTTGTAATAAATATCAAGGAGTACGGTGGCTGAATTATATCATATGAGTATGTTTAGCTTTATAAGAAACTTCCAAACTGTCTTCCAAATTAACTGAACTTATTTGCATTCTGATCAGCAATGAATACTGAGAGTTTCTATAGTTCCATGTCATAAGCAATTCGTGTTTTCAATTATTTGGATTTTTTCCATTCTGATATATGTGTAGTGGTTTCTCATAAATTTAATTTGCAAATTTTCTAATGACATATAATGTTGAGCATCTTTTGATATGCTTAATTGTCATAGTATATCCTCTCTGCTGACGTTTGTGTTCACATGGTTTTCCTTTTTTTAATTGGGTTGTTTTCTCACTGTTAACCTTGAAGAAATCTATGCATAGTTTTGATACGTTTTTATCAGATATGAGTTTTGCAAATATTTTCTCCTGGCCTGTGACTTGTCTTCTAATTATTTTGCTAGTAGTCTATCAAATATACCTTTTGAAAATTTTTTTTACAGTCTATAGCTCATCTATTTATTCTATTGATAATGTTTTCTCTTGATAATGTTTTTTTTTTCCCCCAAAGAGCGAGAGTTTTTAATTCTAATCAAGTACAACTTAAAAATTATTTCATGGATTATGCCTTTGGTTATATCTAAAGTGTTATTGCCAAATTCAAGGTCATTTAGATTTTTTTCCAGTGTTATCTAGTAGAAGTTTTACAGTTTTGATTTTTTACCTTTAGATCTATTATTCCTTTTGAGTAAATTTTTGTAAAAAATGTAAGGTCACTGGGCTTGGTGGCTCAGCCTGCAATCCCGTGCCTTGGGAGGCTGAGGTGAGTGGATTGCCTGAGCCCATGGGTTTGAGATCCACCTGGGCAACTTGGTGAGACCTCATCTCTACAATAAATCAAAAAATTAGCCGGGTGTAGTAGCGCACTCCTGTAGTTCCAGCTACTTGGAAGACTGAGGCAGAAGGATCGCCAGAGCCCAGCAGGCTGAGGCTGCAGTGGCCGGGAGCAGCCACTGCACTCCAGTCTGGGCGACAGAGTGAGAATCCAACTCAAAAAAAAAAAAGGATGTAGGTCTGTGTCTACACGTCTTTTTTTTTTGCGTGTGGATGTCCAATTGTTCTAACATCATTTGTTGAAAAGATTCTTTTCTCCACTATATTGTATTTTCTTCTTTGTCAAAGATCAATTGAGTATTAGCATAAGTTTATTATTGGGCTCTCTATTCTGTCCCATTGACCTATTTGTCTATTGTTTCACTAATTTCACACTGCCTTTGTTACTATTAATAAGTCTTAAGTCAGGTAATATTAGTATTCTGATTTTGTCCCTTTCCTTCAGTATTGTTTTGACTATTCTGGATTTATTTTCATAATTTAATTTTGTGATATTTATTTTACAAATAAAAAATGAAACTGAAACTCAGAGAAATTATCTAACTTTCTCATCAATGACAGACCTGCATTTATTTTTTTCTCAGACTTGAGTTGGACTCATTTTGAATCAAAACAAGTCTTGTAAAAAGAGAAGTATTAAACTTATTTAGCAAAAGTATATGTTTTCCTCCTTTCTCAAGTTATCCATTTTACCTTCTCGATAATTACATGTTAGTAGAGAAAAATGCCTTCTAGACCTTAATTGTAGGAGTACAGAATATTCTAAAACTTTAGCAAATTTCAAAATGTCTACATTTCATAACTCTCAACTAAAATGTGCTGTTATTTTTGCATATTTCTGCCCTGTATTGTCCTGGGGGAATGTCTAGAAACAGGAGTACAGACCACCCTAAATATAAAACTTCCACACACAAAAAACCCCTAAATCTAAGAAACAGCATGTACCAAAACTTCATCAAAATAAAGGAGACACAAATTAAGGAAATGAACAATGAATTTTACAGAGTTTGCAAGAAACTCATAATTCTGCAAACTTTTATCATGAAATCTTAGCCACTTCAGACAAACCAATAAGTCAGGGCCAAGTACATTTCAAGGCATAGAGAGACACACACACAAACACATTCCAAATTTATGAATAAATAGAACATTCAATTAATGACAATGATCCATGTTTCTCTGTTGCCAGCAAGAAACCAGTGCAATTTGTGAACTGAAAATTGTTCTCATTTTAATCACCAATGTGTATTGAGTTTATGTCATTTCTCCTTGCAGTTGACCTTGAGAAAACAAGATGGATTAAGCATGGTCATTGCCCTTAAGACATTCACCTCTACAAGGGCCTCAAGTCCACACATAAATCACAGTAAATAGAATACAAGCCACCACAAAAGCATGATCTAAGTGCTGATGAAATTCAATGTGAGAATATGTGTCAAGAATGACTTTGTTGAAAGGCTGACGCCACCAAGCCTTGCTTTTTTCAACACTGCTCAACTGCAAATGTAGAGGGCTTCAACCTACAGGCTTAGTTTGTGAGGCACTCTAGGTGAAAGAAGGGTATGTATTAAGAATCTAATTGCCACAAGACACTGGAATTTTCAACTAGTCTGTAACCTTAATCCTGCAGGATATGGTACCTTAAAATATTCTGGTCATGGCCCTGAGATCAGCTCTAATTTTTTACAGAAGCCCTTTTGTTCTTAGCCTGGAACTTAAGACCCAAGCCTCATCCTAGTGGACCAAGACAGGCCAATTAGCTTCTCCTTTTCAATAATTCATCCTCCTGTAACCAAATCTCTCAGGCCATCGGCTCTGCTCTTACTCCAAACTATTACCTACAACATGGAGTCTGATTCTCTCCAAGTGCCTTCCCATGTGAGTCTGGGTGCTGAACATAAACCTTAAGCCATAGGTGATTCTCAGGCTGTCACTGTATCTAGGCTGCTGCTTTGATCAAGGCTGCTATTTGGTCAAGCACTGCCACCCAGGATTCGTCTATTATTTTCAAGCTGTCTCAATTCTGTATGTTTCCATATCACTCTCTGAGCATTAGTTACTACTGATCTCAACCTGGACTTGCAGACTGATTGCCTGACTGTTAGACCACTGGCCTCAAGGTAAATGTCACAGGTTAGGTCCTTGGTGCAACTGAGTGTAAGTTGTTTTCCTATCAGGAAGTCAATATGAACAGAATTTTTTTTTCTTTTTTTAATTTCATTTTAAAGATGTAGGGTACAATTCAGGCTTAGGTATACAATGTTCACTATGCAGGTACCCTTGTTGATAAGGTGTGGCCTTCCCTCCCCTTGGCAGTTTCCCTCAACTGCCAATCCCACCCCCCTCTCCCCTGGCAGTTTCCTACTACTGCCAATCCCTTTCTTATAGTATTATGACAATCGTTCAAGGTCCACTTATGAGTGAGGACATGTGGTACTCTGTTTTTTGTTTCTGTGATAGATCACTGAGTGTGATAGACTCTAAACATAATTTCTATATTACCTCTCACTCAGCCACTGGATTGACTCCTTTCATTCATTTACCAAGTAATTATGAAGGCAGCTTGCATGCCAGTTTGGGCTGAGTAATGAGTACACAGTGGTAAATATCACGCATTCCTGTCCTCTCCATGTTGTAGTCCCCTCCAACCCTGCTCCACACATGGCTTACATTCATAGCCTTCTCCAGATGGTAACTGAAAGAGAAAGAGACTCTGTGGATTGGGTCTGAGGATTGTATAATTGAGAGTTCAGCTTAACCATTAATTAGGTCTTTTTAGAACTCTCTCAGGAAACTTACAAGCCCAGAGACCATATCTATCTGTGTTGATTATGCCTGGCAGCATTTGCTTCGAACTTCAAAAAAATTAGTAGGTGATCCCAGAGATGAGGGGGAAACATTCCAGGCAGAGGAAACAACGAGGTCAAGAGTAAGATGATGCCTCATAAATCCAAATGGTGGACCCATGGTTGTCAATCCTATAGTTTTTAATGAAAACTACTATAGTATATTCAGCACTGTCATTAAAACTAGCAACAATGTTGGTTGCACTGGTTAAAAAAAAAGTTTAATGCCTTTCTCTTGTGTGAGTATATTTGCTTTCTATTGCTGACTTAATAAATGACAAATTTAGTAACTTAAGATATATGGATTGATTATTTTGCAATGCTGTAGGTTGGAAGTCTGACATGGGTCTCACTGGGCTAAAGAAAAGCTTCAGTAGGGTTGTGCTTTTTTCAGAAAGCTCTAGGGGAGATATATATGCTTGCCATTTTCAGCTTCTGGAACTCACTCACATTCATAATCTGCAGACTTTTTCTCCATAGTTGGAGGAGAGATTTCTTCTTTCATAGCCCTTTCTCACCCAACCACAGCTAAGAAAGGTTCTCTGCTCTTCTGGATTAATGTGAATGGATTGGATTCAGTTGGTTAGCCAAAGATCATCTTTGAATTTCAAGATCGTTAATTGTAATCACATTTGCAAAGTCCCTTTCTACATGTAAGTTAACAATTACTGGATTCAGGGTCTAAGGCATGTCCATCTTAGGGATGATGATTATTCTACTGACCGCAGTATTGATAAGAACCAAATCCAAATCAGTATTTTTTCAACATTGATTTTTGTTATAATTTCAAAATAAAGGGTACCCTAGACTTATCTAATTAGATCTAGATGGCTCTAGAAAATAACAATTTTTTAATTTGAAAAATATTAGCACTATTACAAGTAAAGTTGGAGTCTTTGCTAGTCTTTAAAAGTACTAACTGCCTGATCATTCACCTTTACCAGAATCAAAGTTGCATATTAAACGTTTTAACATTCCATGACAATTTGTTGGGGTTTCTGTACTGTCCTGCTGGAAGGCTTCCAAGAGACATTCAGCCGTGATTTATCTGATCACTTTTTAGTCCTAATTCAAGGGCAATAAAAGTGGGCTTTAATACAAATAACCCTGAATTAGGCAAACTTATGGAGGCGATGCTCCACAGAGCAGGGTAGTAGAATTTTTAGAAAAACTGGAAATATTACTACTTGAGGTGATAGCGGCTGGCTTGGTTCTCTTACTTGTAGTTTTATATGTCCTTAAGAATAGAAGGCAACTTTCCTCAGTTACAGATCACACTTCTGTGCCTTGGGCAAAGGAAACAGCAACGTGTCTAACCTTCATGATTTAAATTGTATTCAACAACCTTCTTTCTTCCCTGTGTTGTATAAGCTACACCTGTTTCATCAGGAGTGGGTCTGGTGCCATGTGATTTTTGTCTATTCATATCTCATGTTGTTGTCTTACCACTGAGAAACTGCAAATGGCACCATGATGGTGCTGGCATTTATATCTTAAACACAGGTTTGGCTAAAAAGCCAATTCTGTGCTCTTAGGCAACTAGCTAAACTTCTCTGTGCATCACTTTCTCCTTTGTAATATGTTATAATATCTCTACCATCATTTAGTAGCTAGACTTGAGAAGGTTAATGAAAATCTGCATCCCTGATATTCACTAGTCAATAAATAATGAATACAATCATCTATTTTCAAAATTTTTACACATCGGATGCAATCTTAGGTCTTTCAAATAGAATGCAACAGAAACAACTAAAACACTAATTATATGATGTCATTTAAGTATAATTGTTAGTGTTTATTTTATGTCAGAACTCACAGGCATGTCATTTTTTATAAGACAAAATATATATATAGCTGCTCAAATAAATTAACATTTCCATTTTGATGGGCAAATCAGTTAGGACCTGCATGTTAATCCAATCATACATTGAATCACATGGCCTTATAATAGAAAGAAAAATAATTTATGTCTCTCTGCCAAAAAAAATTTGAATAGGTAGTCATTTCTTTATTTCACTCGGAGTTTTGTGTTTGTGTGTGTGTGTGTGTGTGTGTGTGTGTGTGTGCGCTTGTGTGTCTTTTTTTTTTTTTTTGAAATAGGGTTTCAGTCTGTTGCCCAGGCTGGAGTTCAGAGAGGTAGTCCTGGTTCACTACAGCTTCAATCTCTTGGGCTCAAGCAATCCTTTCACCTCAGTCCCGCAAGAAGTTGAAACTGCAGGCATACACCACCATGCCTGGCTAATTTTTGGATTTGTTTGTAGAGACAAAGTTTCACTACCTTGCCCAGGCTGGTCTCAAACTCCAAGGCTCAAGCAATCCTCCTGCTTCAGCCTCCCAAAGTGCGGGGAATACAGACTTGAGGCACCAAGCCCATTCTATTTCTCTTGTTTTGCAAGATACATTATTTGACTCAAACCAGGCATTGTCATGCAGTAGTTGAATCAGCAGATTAAAGAGGAAAGTATAGAGAAAAGGGGAAGTTTGAAAATCCAGAAAAAGTGAAGATAATAATTTGGCATAAAATTTATTTATATTTTTAAACGTTTTATTCAAGAAGAGAATATTGAGAGAGAAATCCAAGATGGCCACAATGGAGCTGAAGACCACTGCCTCCCTTGCCTACTAAGACAGAGAGTGGGAACTCAGTTGCTGACTGATGGAGATCCCCTGAACACTTTTGGATGGGTGACGCACTTTGCACACACTGGAGGTCTTTTTGAGAGCACAGAGACCAGAGAGCAGCTACAGACACAGGATTCTGCTTGCCCTACCAATCACCCTGTTCCAGACCAGGTCAAAGTTGGAAGCTCAGCTCAGTGAAGAAGAGAGGTGAGTGATTCTAAGATGTTTCAAGTCAGTTCATCCACTACTAGTCATGCATGAACTGTCTGTCCGACACAGGAGGAGTTTTGGTCTGGATAGAGTTGGGCGGGGGGCAAAACAAAGCCCAAGTGAAACAAGGACCAAAGCTCACCCACTGGCCACTGCTGTGGTGGCCCTATCTGGATGAGGTGAGCTATTCTAATGCAAGTAAGTTCACCCCCTCCCAGTCATCAATCACTTGCAGAAGGGGCTGAACTCTTTTGACTAGTTTAACTGCAGAAGAGAGAGCTTACAATTGCAAAAACTTGCCACAAGGTGGATCAAACAACACAAGTGAATGCTTCTCCCTCTCTCACTGAGTAACAAAATTAAAAAGACCTGTCACGAAGTAGGAAAAAGCAATGGAAAAACACAGGCAACACTCAGAGTACTAAAAAACAGCACAGAAAGAAAGAAAGAAAGAAAGAAAGAAAGAAAGAAAGAAAGAAAGAAAGAAAGAAAGAAAGAGGGAAGCCAGCCCTCAGAATACAAACAAAATGGAAACTCCCAGAACAACCAGCTCCGGGTGACAGTCATAGAAATCAGTGATTGAAGGACAACCCCTTCGGGCCCCTCCCACTGTGGGAGCTTCTCTGTCCTCTCAATAAATCCTGCTTTCTCACTTAAAAGAAAGAAAGAAGGAAATAAATAAAATAAATAAATCAGAGACTGAATGACAAAAATGAACTGGTGCCAAGACAAGCAAGGAGCAAAACTCAATGAAATTGTATGAAAAGTAAAAGCAGAGTTGGCCAGTTTCAAAAAAGGCATGTTCTGAAATAATGGAAATAAAGAACTCCATCCTCAAAATAAACAGCAAACTAACAAGCATAGGGATCAGAATCAACCAAGCAGAGGAAAAAACTTCAGAGTTTGAAGATTAAAATATGGAATTAACCCAATCTGTTAAATAAAAATAATAGCAGAAAAAGAAATAAAACTCAAAAGGAAAGAACAAAGCCTCTAAGAGATGTGGGACTTTGTCAAGAAACCAAAGAAACCAAATCAACATCTGATTGGTATCCCTGAAGCAGGAGAAATGAAGAAAACCATGAAACAAACATTTCATGAGGTCTTCCAAGAAAACTTTTCTCATCTCACCATAGACACAACCATTCAAACACAAGAGATTCAGAGAACTCCAGCAAGGTATCACATGAGAAGACCATGCCCTAGACATGTAGTAATCCAACTTCACAAAATAAGCATGAAATAAAAAATTCTAAATGCAGGAAGAGAGAAAGGTCAGATTACCTATGGGAAGACTCATAAGAATCGCACTAGACATAGTGTCATAAACACTACAAGCTAGAAGAGACAGAAATCTAATTTTAAGCATAATTACAGATAAGCAATTCCAATCAAGAATGTCCTACCCTGCCAAGTTAAGTTTCGTCAGTGAAGGATTAAAAATCCTTCACAGATATCCAATCCCTAAGAGAATAAGCACCCTTCAGGAGTTTCATAAAAATGTTTGATCACAGGGGGAAAAGAAGATGGTCATGCCCATCACAAAAGTATAGGAAAATGCACAGTTAACAGAGAATACACAGCACCCACAAAAATGAAAACACACATATATAAATACAAAAGTAAAAAGAAAACAAGGCAACCCCCTAAGAGTCCCATGGCAGGGATAGACTCTCACATTTCAATAATCTACCTGAATGTAAGTGAACTAAATGAACTACTGAAGAGACACAGAGTGACAAACTGGATAAAAAAGTACAATCTAACAATCTGCTGCCTTCAGGAAGATCATCTAACTGCAAAGGACACCCACAGACTCAATTTGGAGACTGGAAAATGATATTTCAGTCAAGTGAAAAACAGAAGAGGGCAGGTGTATGCATTCTGGTATCAGAAAAAGCAGGCTTCAAATCATCAATATTTAAAAAGGTCATGGAAGTACACTACATTATGATAAAAAGTTCATTCCACCTGTAAGTAATAGTCATCCTAAGCATGTATGCATCTCTCACAGAAGCACCAGATTTTATAAAACAACCAAGTGAACTGAGAGAACATTGACTCTCACACAATCATAGATAGAGACCTAAGTAGCCCACTACAGCTTTAGATAGATCAGTGAGGCAAAAAAAAAAAAAATCAATATGGAGATCCAGAACATAAATCTGACACTCTAGCAAATTGACTTAATAGACATCTACAGAGCATTTCACCCAACAACTACAAAGTATACATTCTACTCATCAGCACATGGAACATACTCCAAGATTGATCACATTCTTGGACAGAAATCAAATGTGAAAAAATTTCAAAAGATTGAAATAATACCATGCATTTTCTCAGAGTATAGTGGGATAAAAATAAATACCCCTCTGAATACCCAAAGATATGAACGCTAAATAATGTGTTGCTAAGTGATTTCTGGATCAATATAGAATCAAGACAGAAATAAAATGCTTCCTAGAAACAAATGAAAACAAAGACATGTCAGAATCTTTGAAATACTGTGAAATCAGTGTTAAGAAGAAAATTCATAGCATTGCATGCACCTATCAAGAAAACAGAAAGAACTCAAGTAAACAGCTTAATGTCATACCTAAGCAAGCTGGAAAGACAAGATCACCTAAATTCTAACATCAACAGAAGAATCCAGACCACCAAGATAAAATCACAACTGCAGGATATAGAAGACAAAAATATCAAAGAAAAAAATCAACAAGGTAAAAAACTGGTTCTTTGGAAGTCTAAATAAGATCGATGGACCCCTGACCAGATTGTCTAAGAAAAAGAGGGAGAAAGTCCAAATAAGCACAATTATAAATGCAAAAGACTAGCCAAACATGGTGGCTCAAACCTATAATTACAGCACTTTGGGAGGCTGAGGCAAGAGGATTGCCTGAGACCAGCCTGGGCAACTTGTCAAGACCTCATCTCTACAATTAAAAAAAAATTAACCAGGTGTGGTACCACACACTTGTAGTTCCAGCTACTTGGAAGGCTGAGGTGGAAGGTCGCCTGAGCCCAGCAGGTCCAGGCTTCAGTGGCCATGGGCTTGCCATTGCACTCCTGCACAGGTGACAGAGTGAAATTCCAACTAAAAAAAAAAAGAAATGCAAAAGGCTAAGTCACAATCTAACCCTGAAGAAAGTCAAAAGATTATCAGAAATTACAATGCATACCTATATGCAAATATACTTGAAAACCTAAAAGAAATGGAGGACTTTATGCCATCACACAACTTCCCAAGTTGGAAATAAGAAGAAATGGAAACTCTAAACAAACAAATAATAATCCAGGAAATTGACTCTGTCACAAGAAATCACCCCTCCAAAATATCCCTGGAGCAGATACTAATATTATTGAAAGTATTCCAGGCAATTGAGGAAGAAGAAATTTTTCCCAAATCATTTAATGAAGCTAGCTAGCATCACACTGATACTCAAACCTAGCAAAGACTCAACAAGGAAAGAGAATTGTAGGCCTATCTCCTTGATGAACATAGATGCAAAAATTCTCAGCAAGATTGTAGTAAATCATATTCGACAACACATGTCAACAATCTTTCACCATGACCAGGTGGGCTTCATTCCTGGGATACAGGACTGCTTCAACATTTGCAAGACCATCAATGTAATGCAATACTTTAATAGATATAAAAAGAACCATGTGATTATATCATTAGATGCAGAAAATACATTTGACAAAATCCAGCATCCCTTCTTAAATCAAAATCCTAGAGATCCCAGGTATAAAAGGAGCATTCCTCGAAATAGTAAGAGCCTTCTATAATAAACCCACAGCCAACATTTTGCTCAGTGGACAAAAGTTGGGTGCATTCCCCCTAAGAATGGGAATAAGACAAGGATGCTCACTCTCACCCCTCCTGTTCAACATAGTGCTGGAAGTCCTAACCAGAGAAATCATCCAAGAGAAGGAAATCAGGGGTATCCAAATAGGAAAAGAGGAAGTGAAGCAATCTCTCTTTGTGGACATAAGATTCTATAACTGGGAAACCCAAGAGACTCCATCAAAAGCCTCTTTACACTGATAAACAACTTTGGTTATGTCTTGGGGCACAAAAATCAACATGCAAAGGACAGTTGCATTTCTATACACCAGCAACAAGCAAGCAGAAAAGCAAATTAAAAGCAGAATTCCATTCACAATAGTCACAAAAAAATGAAATACTTTGACATCCACTTTGTGTTCATGGATTAGAGGAATCAACATTGGCAATATATTCTTTCTACCAAAGTAATCTACAGATTCACTGTAATACCCATCAAATTACCAACATTACTTTTTTCAGTCCTGGAAATTCATATGGAAACAGTAATGAGCATGAATAGCCAAAACAAACCTCAGCAAAAACAACAAAGTGAGAGGCATCACACTTCCCAACTTTAAACTTTATTACAAGACCAGATAACTAAAACTGCCTATATTGGTACAAGAATAGACACATAGACCAATGGAACAGGTTAGAGATTCTGGAAGCAACAACGTGGTTTCTCAACCAATTTCTCTTTGACAAAACCACCAACAACAATCACTGGGGAAAGGAGACCATGTTTAGCAAATAGTGCTGTGAAAACTGGCTAACCACATGCAGAAAAATGAAATTGGACTCCTACCTATCAGCATATACAAAAATCAACTCAAAATGGATCAAAGACCTAATCATAAAACATTGAACTATGAGAATCCTAGAAGAAAATATAGGAAACATCCTTATGCATATCAGAGTAGGCAACAAATTCTTTACTAAGTCCCCAGAAGCAAATGCCATTAAAACTAAGATAGACAAGTGGGACTTCATCAAACTGAAAACATTTTGCACAGTAAAATAAACCCTCATTAAAGTAACAAGACAACTCACTGAATAGGGAAAAAATTTCAAATTATGCACTGGACAAAGCCCTAACCTCCAGGATCTACAAGAAATTCAAACAAAGTGAAAGAATTAAAAAAAAAAAAAAACCTTAAAAAGTGAGCAAAAGACATGAACAGGTACTGTTCAAAAGAAGACATTCAAGCAGTCAACAGTCAAATGAAAAACTGCTCAGCCTCACTGAGAGAATGCAAATCAAAACTATAACAAGATATTGCCTAATCCAGTAAGGATGGTTGTCATTAATAAGTCAAAAAACAACAGATGCTAGAATGAATATGGTGAAAAGGGAACTCTTCTACTCTATTGGTGGGAGCGCAAGCTAGTTCAACTTCTATGGAAAGCAGTATGGCAATTCCTACAAAAATTAAAAATTTATATTCCATATGATGTAGCAATTCATTTCCTGGGAATATATCTGGAGAAACATAAATTGTTCTGCCTAAAAGACACCTGCACACGCATGATTATTGCCACACTATTCAGAATTGCAAAAGCAGGGATCTAAACCTACTGCTCATCAAAAGTCAACTGGATGAAGAAAATGTGATGCCTATACACTATGGAGTATTATGCATTCATAAAGAACAAAATCATGGACTTTGCAGCAAAGTAGGAGACCATCACACTAAGCTATCTATCACTGAAATAAAGAACTGGATACTGCATGTTCTCACTCATAAGTGGGCCCTGAACAATAATCACATGAACACAAGGGAGAAAAAGGAAGTCACTGGGCACTGCTAAGGAAGGGTGGGAGGGAGGAGGGTGGAGGGCATGTGACAACACAAAGTTTCACTACCAGGGCAAGGAGGGCCAGTTGGAAACCCAGACTTCACCTGCATGCAGCCTACCTATGTAGTTAATTCTCACTTGTACCTCACACTACCGTCACTCTGCACTCCAGAGACCTCCCACATGTTCTGTTCCAGCCATTAATTCTCCCCAAAGGCAAGAGAGAACCATCAAAACTGCATCACTATAGATTAGGTTTTTTGCACTGGGATTTTATATAAATAGAGTCACATATAGAGGATGGTCTTTTGTGTCTGACTTGTTTCACTCTATTTTGCATGTATATGACTCACTCTTGTTGAATGTTACATATAATATCTGTTCTTTCTTTCTCATTAATATATAGCCTTTATAGAATAAATATTCCACAATTTATATATATCCAGTCTAAATGGATATCTGGTCTGTCTTCAGTTGGAGGCAATTACAAATGCTGCTATGAACATTCTTATATGTGTCTCCTGTTCATATTTGTATAAACCATTTTGATGTTTTTCATCCAGAGTAGAATTGCTGAGTACAGGGCAAATGGATATTCTGCATTAATAAATACTGCTAAAGTCTTTTCCAAATTGACTATACCACTTTACACTCTCATGCATAGTTTATGAAAGTTTCTGTTGTTGCATAAACTTTCTCAACACTTGAAATATGCTGCACACAGATGTTCATAGCAGACTGTGGTGCAGGCTTGGATGCAAACAAGATGTCCTTTAGTAGATGAATGAATGAATGAACTGTGGCGTATTCCACTATGAAATATTGTTAAGCATTAAAATAATGAACTATCAAGTCATAAAAAGACATGGAAGAAACAAATGCATATTACTAAGTGAAAGAAGCCAATGAAGCTTGTGATTCCAACTATTTGACCTTGGGAAAGGCAAAACTATTGAAACAGTAAAAAGATCAGTGGTTGCAGGGGGTTATATATATTAATCTTAGTCATCTGGTAGTACATAAAGGTATCTCAGCTCATTTTAACTTAACTGAATTGATATTTATTTATTTTCAGTTCTATGTATCCATATTTTTTTCCTTGTGCTAATACCAAAATATCTCAGTTACTGTAGTTTTATAGTATATCTTGAAATCTGGTTAAATTTATTCAAGATTTTCTTGAGAAGAGTGTATAGATGTAAATATAGCAATAGACATAGACATAGACATAGGCATAGACATAGACATAGACACAGATGTAGATATAGATATAGATACAGATATAGATATAGATAGATATCCATTCATCACAGCTGTCATCATGTTACCCTTGATGTCCTCAATGTCATCATATGTCTTCCTTTCAATATTTCCTTTATCTTTGTGTAAAAAAAAAGTCATTGGAGGTCAGATCAGGTGCAAAGGGAGGTTGTTCCAATACAGTTATTTGTACAGTGCTGCCAGTGTAAGTACACAGTGGCAAGTTCATGAACTTAGTTGTCAGACCTCAAGAAATAAAGACAACAGCTCTGATGGCCATTTGAGAAACAGAATACTCAAACTGCTTTGACCAGTGGACCAGGAGCTGGCATCAGTGCATAACTTCCCAAGGGGAATACTTAGAAGGTGACCATAGTGATATTCTGTAATAGGATATGTAGCACTTTTTCTAGGATGCTTGCAAACCTAATTCTTGGTCCTCATGTATATATATGTATGTATGTTGTAGAATTACCTTGTCAAATTCTAAACATACACTTATATACATGCACTCAAAAATTTTTTTGAGTAATTTAATTCATAAATCAATTTGGGAAGAATTACAATGTTAACCGCTAACTTGTAAGCATGGGATACTCCTCTATTTGTTTAGGTCTTCCTTGTACCTCTCTTTCTGCACTTTTCCAAGAAATTTGATTTATTTCAAATAATATTGTAAATTATAAAATTTTTTCAATTTTATTTTATAATTTTGTCACAATATATAGAATTATAATTTACTGTATTTTATTATCTTTTATGTCCAGTGACATTGTTCAACTAGCAAATCTAATAAATTATTTATTAACCACATTATATTTTTTACACATACAATCATATCATCTTAGAATATGATAATTTTGGTTTTTTCCTTTTAAATCCTTGTATATTGTATTTATTTTTCTTTACATATCACAGTGGTTGAGATATTCCTCAGCATAATGAGGAAAAGATGTTGGAACAGCAAGATATTTTTATCTTTTTCCCAATTTCAACATAAATTTATAATATTTCATATTTATGTATCATATTTGTTTTAGTGTTTTGTACCCACTTTGAGTTAAATTGAAGAATAAGGCTTTATATCTTTAGGTTGGAAGTATTTTTATTTGAATATTTAATTTTATTTATCTATCAAGATAATCATATGGGTTCTACCTTGTTATTGCTATGTGGTAAATTACATTAATTATACTGGTTATTTTTTACACTCTTATTGTTTTATATAAAAGCTTTATTGTGACTTGGTAGACATATGATGAAATTTATCCTTTCAGAATGCAAAATTCAATAGTCTTGCAAGCATTACCACATTAATTTTAGAATAATTTTCACCACCCCAATAAGAAAGCTCATAATCAGTAGCCCCATAGGCTGAGGCAACCACTAGTCACATTCTGTTGCTATAAATGTTCCTATACTGGGTATTTCAGGTAAATGGAATAACACAATAGTTGGACTTTTTGTGACTATCTTATTTCATTTAGCATTATGTTTTGACATTTTGTACATTTTGAAACATGTATCAGTATCTTTTTTATTGACAAATAACATCCCTTAGTATGGATATACTGCCTTTTATTTTTCTCATAAATTAGTTGAAAGCTTGTTTTCACTTTTGGGCTATTGTGAACAATGCTGCTATGAATATTAGTGTAAGGATATTCAAATTTCTGAGTTTTTGTTTTTTGTTTTGGGGGGTTATATCTAGGAGTAGAATTTCTGAATCACGTGTACCTCTATGTACATCTTTTTAAAGATCAGTCATACTGTTTTCCAAAGAAGCTACACCATTTTATAGTTTCAAAAGTAATATATGAGAGTTTCGATTTCTCCACATTCTCACCAACATGTGTTGTTTGCTTGTTTGTTTGTTTGTGAGTAAAGCAATCATTGTGCCTATGAAGTATCTATCTCATTGTGCTTTTATTTTCATTTTCTTGATAAATGAATAATAATGCTGAGCATCTTTTTTGTGTTTATTGGCCATCATCTTTGAAGAAATGTCTATTCAAATCCTTTGCCCATTTTCAAAATTGAATTACCTTTCCATTGTTGTCAGTGCTCTTTATATATTCTGCATATAAGTCTCTTGTCAGATATAGCATTTAAAAATATTTTCTTTCATGTTGAATTATAGTTTCTCTTTGTTAGTAGTGCTATTTTAAGTACAAGAGTGATTCATTTTGACGAAGGCCAACGTGTATAGTTTCTTTTGTCATCTGTGCCGTTGGCTGTGGTGTCACATTTAAGAAGGTTTTGATTAACCCACAGTTATGAAGATTTACTCTTTATATTTTATCTTGAGAATTTTATAGTTTTAATTCTTAATTTGGGCCAATTATCCATTTTGAGTTCATATTTGTGCAGAGTGTGAGGAAGGAGCTCAGGTTGCTTCAAAATGTAACTATAAATGTATGTGTTTATTTTTAGACTGCACATTTCATTTTATTGATCTACATGTCTATCCAATGCAAATATTCATTTTTTAAAATTTAAAACAACTCCAGTAACCCTGAGATAAAACTGAATGGCTGGTGTTGCGTTACTGTTTTTATATCTAACTGTACTTGATTCACTAATAAATTCTTTAAGATTTTTTTCTACCTATAATCAGGTAAGAGACACAAATGTACTTCCTTTTTTTGGTAACAATATATTGTTTGTGTAACTGTTTGCAGGTCATTTAAAACACATATTAAGATGAATTTTCTCTTTCTTGATACTCTGGAAAAATTTGTGTACGATTTTTGTGATATATCTTTCTTAGGTATTTGGAAGAATTCAAATTTGGAAGAATTTCTAACTAGTATGCATCATATGTGTGTTCTGCTAACTCCTGTCTCACCGTGCACATTGTTTGGTATACTTCTGCGATGTGCGTATACACTGTTACAACACCATAGCAAAAGAAACAGGACTTGTTGCTGTGTAAAGCTTCCTGGATCTTCCCTTGTCCATATCACACACAGCACCATGTGTCTCAGACTTATCACCATTTGCAATTGTTAGGCATATTGAAAGTTCTGTTGCATACTCACATCTCCATTGTCATTGTACTTCCACAACATTCTCGAATTTCAAATACCACTTCAAAATGTCTTGAGATCCTCAACCATGCCTCAGCCATTTTCTTTGACTGTCCTACCTGTTGCATTGTGACACTAGCATTCATTTGATTAACATCATCTTTTGAGTGAAGTTCATTGCTACCATAATTCAATTCAACCTCAAAAAGTAATACATAGATAGCATCTCTTAAAATATACATACAATTTTTGGCACCCAGAGTGTGTGTGTGTGTGTGTGTGTGTGTGTGTGTGTGTGTGTGTGTGTATAAAACTGCCAATTTTAGGAATAAAAAGGATAAAATTTTTGTGTATATACCTTACATTTTATATATGAATAAATATATAGGTATGTGTATATACATATATACATTATATACATATTACAGAGAGAGAGTGAGCAAGTGAGACAGAGAGAGAGAGAATGAGAAATTAATTTATTTTAAGGAACCGACTTATACAGTTGTGGGGGCTGGCAACTCTATAATCTACAGGAAAGGACAGCAAGGTGGAGCCCCAGGGAAGAGTTGATATTGCACTTGGAGTCTGAAGGTTGTCTGGAAGCAGAATTCCTTGCTCTCTGGAGAACCTCAATCTTTCTCTCTTAAGGTTTCAATTGATCAAACAAGTCCCATCCACATTGTAAATGGTAATTTGCTTTACTCAAAGAATAAAGATTTAAATATTAACTAATCTAAAAAAATACCTTCACCATAAAATTTAGGCAGATGTTTGTCTAAATATCTGAGTACCATGGCCCAACTAAGTTGACACATGAAATTAACCATTGCAAGTGTTACTCATTTTTTACTTTCAAAGTAACTCTTCATTTTGTCAATTCATTTTTATATCTGTTTTCTATTTTGTTAGTTTCTGTCTTTTTGATCATTTTATTTCTTCTACTTTCTTTGAATTAGTTTGCTTACTTCTTAATATAGATATTTGAAATATACGTTTTTGTGATTTTCTTCTTTCTAATATATGTATTTAATGTAAGTGTCCCTCTATGGTTTTGGAAGCATCACAAGTTTAATACATATCCTCTTTTAAATTATACTCAGTTCAAAATATTTTCTGAATATCATTAAAATGTCTTCTTTGACCCAGGGGTTATGTAGAATTATATTTGTTAACTTCCAAATCTTACTGGCAATTTCTTCTTAGGTTTCTATTTATACATTTTGCATGTTACTAACATGTAAAGTTTGACTGTCTGACAACAGTCTGCAGACTGCAGCCTATCCCAGGAGACCTGGATGGAGACAGCGGTCTCTGTGTGATGACCAAAGAGCCTAAGACTAAACAGGCCCTTGTTCACAAGTACCATAGGAAAGCTAACAGCGCCTCAAATAGAGCCATAAGAAACTTACATTTTGAAATAAAAACCACAGGAAAGAACATTAGTTTTTGTTTCAGGCCAAGGAGCTCCCAAGCCAACTGTAACTAGATCTTATGCTACTCCTAGAAACAGAAAAAAAAAATTACATTTGAATGGTGGCTCATTTAGGGATAGCCAGATATTAGAATGTATAGTTTGCCTGTAAGAGAAACAGAAAATCTCTTGTAGTACTTTCCTGATGTGCTAACAATTCATGTGCTTAGCACAGGAAACTTTTTGAAGAAATTGAAATATAGACCAACATAATATAATTCAACAATGTGCCTTTTACTTAAATGAATAGCATTTTTAGAAAGGTATTTAGACAAATGACTTGTCAAGAAGACAGGCAGATATTTCCCAACATATAAACATTAGAGAATTGCCTGGATCTTTCATTGTACCAGAAAGCTCTTACTATCTCTAGTGATAGAAGTAACCCTGACCTAGAAAGGAGATAAAATTGAAGTACACAACTTTGGACATATCCCTAAACTTCTCTAATCATGTACGTCTCTGACAGAATGATCCTTAAAGTCTCTAAACTCTAAAATATGAAAGATACCTTGACATGTAAAGTTGAAACAATAAGTAACCATAAATTTACCACGTTTAGACATTGATTTCAAAGAGCTCAAATTCTGACCAAAATTAGTTTTTGAGACTCTAGGGTATGCAAGTATAATAGACATATATATGTAAATATAACACAATTAAGACAACAAAATTTGTACATATGATTTCCACAGGAAGTGCTAATAAGAAGAACCAACTGGGAGCCATAAAATTATGGAGATTTTTGATGAATCAGAAGAAAATTTCTGAGATTGTCTTCATCCAGGATTAACATGGAGAAAATAAGCTTTTAGTGCTGTGTATGTGCAAATACAAGGAACAATTTCAAGAGCAGAAAGACACCTCTGTCCCGTGACTCATGTATGTGTTAATAGGAGTTATTTGGTCAACGCCCTAGATGTTAAACTGATAAGATATTTACTTAAAATTATGAACTCCATGAATTGCTGATTTTAAAAAAAAATTATCAGCTGGGCACAGTGGTTCAGCCTGTAATCCCAGCACTTTGGAAAGCCAAGGCAAAAGGATTGCCTGAGTCCAGGGGTTTGAGATCAGCCTGAGCAACTTGATGAGAACTCGTCTCTACTATAAAATTTTTTTTTTTTAATTAACTGGGCATGGTAGCATGTGCCTGTAGTTCTGGCTGCTTGGAAGGCTGAGACAGAAGGATCGCCTGAGCCCAGCAGGTGGAGGCTATGGTAGCCCTGAGCATGCCTCTGCACTCCAGCCTGGGCTCCAGCGTGACACTCCGACTCAAAAAAAAAAAAAGCATTATCAGCTGTGAATACAAAAAAGTTGTTTTGATTTTGTTTTTTTGGAAAGCAAATGGTTCGATACAACCCACACACTTTACAGTGGGATGTAGAAAAGACTCCATGAAAAAAAAGTCATGTAGCAGAGAAAGGTCTAGAAATTGGGTAATGGCAAAATGTTTGCCCCGTGAATAGGGCTTATGAGGAGTCCCAACCATTTCTAGGGAGGAGAGCTTGCAGGGATATCAAGAACTTACCATGATTTTATTTGCATGATTAATATTAATTCTTGCATATAGCTATGCTCATATATTCACACTGAATGATGTATCTGTCTCCCCTCTGTTATCTATGTCTATATTTCTGGTTTAATAGAAGAGTTTGATGCTTTAGGCAATTGTGCTAACTTTGGCCATTCACAAGCATCAGTTACTTCCAAATATTTATTTTGATATGAATTTTTAAGTTGGCAGTTAAAGGGCCATTTTGGATAATGTTATCTGATGAAAACAAAGCCAATATTTGCAGTCAAGCTTTTACTCAGAGCAGACAGAGCAGGTAAACACTCCTTTTTGAACAAAGGTCTACGGAGTGGCAGTTCTCGTCTAGCCATTGTTAACACAGGGTTTTTCTAAGTAATACTGAAGGGACTGAGATGTGTAATTATGCTACTGTCTAGTAATAGGGAGGAAGGACAAATCATAGAGACAAATTTAAAGTAACATTAAGATTAAACCCTAAATACATTATCGGAGAACTTGAAAAAAAAAAAAGTAAAGCAATTCATCAGTGCAGTATGCAGTATACCAGACAGGTTCTATCTGAAAACAGTTAAGCTCTTAGCTTACCATGTTGAGTAGCCCCTAGTGACTACTATTTTACTCTTCCCTTCTAAGAGTTCAGCTTTTTAGATTCTACATATAAGTGAGTTTATGCAGTATTTATCTTTCTGTGCATGGCTTATTTCACTTAATGTACCCCTGGTCCATGAAGATCATGACATCTTCAAGACATGATCATAAAAATAAAAATTCTCCATTACAACATTTTCTGGATATCCAGATCTTCTGTCTCCATAATTCTATGCTTGGAAATCTTTCTTAACATCAAGAAGCAAACACTTATTTCAGCGTCATCTAAGAAGGACCTGGTGAAGCAGAAGACATTTCTTTTTTTTTTTTTTTTTTGAGTTGGAGTGTCACTCTGTCGCCCAGATTGGAGTGCAGTGGCCGCTCCCGGCCACCGCAGCCTCAACCTGCTGGGCTCCGGTGATCCTTCTGCCTCAGCCAGAAGACATTTCTAACAGTAGACTTCCATGCATTACTTACTCATTATATTCCCTGGGAGACTTGAATCAAATTATGTCTAGTTTATGTTATACAGCTTCAAAATGTGTTTGTATCTACAAAAGAACAGAAAGAAACTATAAAAATAAAACTCTGTTAAGATAACAGTTGGGTGTGCTTTCTTTTGTATTCCTAATAATCATATAATATAATATTTTTTAATGAAACCCCAGTGAAGAAAATAAGCTGACACGGTTACCCTGTTGAGGTCCATGCTATGGAAGTGCTACCTGGCTTCTGCACCAAAGATGCAATCCTGTTAGGCTGACAGCTTACAACTTAGTGAATTTTCAGGGGGGGAAAAGGACGGTTTCCATTTGAAACAGCACAAATTCTTGGGTCAAGTGCTTTAATTAGTGCTTGGTTTTTCCCAAATTGCTTGTCCAGAAATCCGCAAAGTTTATAATGCAAGCCAGGAAATTGATTCAAACACAGATTGTTCTGGTAGGCGCCAATAAAAGTTCCTGTCTGAGTCACGAGGTTTAAACTGTACAGCGGTGGTGCCGTGGAGTCTGAGAAAAGACAGCCTCATTTTACAAGCAAGATCAAGGATACCACCCTACCCCTTTTTAAAGGGCTACCGTATGTTGTAGATAATACGATAAAACTATAACTAATGGTCTAACTTTATTGTCAGGCCTCTAATAGGAAATAGGAAGTCCAAATAATCTTCTTCCCAGAACAAAATTGAAAGTTAGTTTTCTAACTTAAAAGCATGCATTTGTCTTTATGTTTTGTTATACCATTGTATCACAATGATTTCTCTGTGCTCTCTCTGTTCCTAAAGCTCTGACTTTTATTTTTCAAGAGTGATTCTGAATGGCTCTTCTTGCTGTGGGTCTTGGGTTTGTTGGTTACTTTGGGTTCTTCAAAGATTAAGTGTAGAAGACTAATGGACAGGTACCATACCCTTTGCAGTTAAGTTCTTAGCTTACCATGTTGAAGTAGACATAGGCAACTGTACTAGTGGGTTGATTAGGTGAATTGTCAGTGGCCATTCACTTTGTTAAATCTGGCTTCTCTTCTCAGGAATTGGATCATAGCCAGGCAGAATAGGGAACGAAAAGAACATGATAGCTAAAGTTAGATGATCTGAACTGCCTCATTTTGTAAGCTGTGTGTTCCATACCAAGACATAATCTCCGGCTATTTACTTGTAAGCTGGAGTAACTACATGCGACGTCAAAGCATTATTTTCAAGAATAAGATCAACTTTAAATGTAAACGTGTGTTTTATGTGTACAACGAGATACTATCTTGTACTTCTTTGCAAGACAGCAGCTCAAATCATTTGAAGTCAGGAACTTTAAGCAGTTGTTATGAGATGTTTGCAAATAAGAAGCAGCATGGATTGATATAAACATTTAACTGATTGATTTGTCCCCAGAGAGCTGTTTCCAGAAAACCACAATCCCTCCATCTCTTCAACATAATGCAAGAACTTTTAGCAAATTTCATCCTACATCTGTGTTTGTATATGTGTGTATAGAAAGAGAGAAAGGTGTTATTTTAGAAAATTTTTTTCTTCTTATGAAAGAGGACTCTGTACAATATACTATGTATTCTTGCATATAGAAAAATATACAAGATATATTGCTGTCTGGTGGTCTGGTTTTCATAGCATTTATCAAAAAATATCACTGCGTTAGGCAAAGTATATGAATTTGCTGTATTTGAAATACAAATATGGTTTAATACTGGTAATTTCATATAAATCAATAAAATATAAACAATTGAACATATTAACTTTATGCTCGTTCATTAGATTTTATACAGGTTTTCACTGTTTTCCTCACGATGTTCAAGGATCTTAACAGTTGCTGACAATTCATAATCAGTAAATAAAAATTAATGAAACTACAATGTGTAAGAAGTTAAGCATAAATAAAGCTGGAGAAGGGGAAATGGGACTGTCATGAGGGAAAAGCAATATGCATCGCTAAATAATTGTAATTTATTCCTATATAACGATGCCTTTTTTTCTTGCTTTCTTTGGGGGCTTAAATATCTGTAAACATAATAGAAATTTATTTTTATTTTCGGAAATTAAAAAGAGGCCAGGCAAAAAGACCAGTCAGTGGAAACCCTTTTTTTTCCTGTACATAAACTATTCTAGCATCTCTATTTATAAAAGCAAAAAACTGGAAACAATTCAGATGTCCTTCAACAGGTGAATGGTTAAACAATTTGTAGAACATCCACACTGTGGAATACTACTCAGCAATAAATAGGGAGAGTTAAACTATTAATGTGTGTGACAAATTAAGGCAAAATGGGAGTGGACAAAGGACCTAGACTCAGAGAAAAAGAATGAAAGAAACCAGAACACAGAATGTAAGGCAGAGTGTTGATAACACTGTCAGAATACATAGAAGACAAGTAGGACTCCAGTGAAAGGAGACCAGTAGGTTGAGCAATGGTGTTATCGATATCTTGATTGAAGATAGGTTTAGTGCAATGGTAGGGGCAGAATCCTGAAAGCAGAGCTTGATAAGATAATTCTCAGGTGTTCATGCATGCCAGAGAAACCGAACAGATGGTAGTTGACTGAATGAAGTTCATAGATTCATAGATTCTCCTTTTCTCTCTTTCTACACACACATATACAGACACATATTTAGACTGAAATTCGCTAAAAGTTCTTGCATTATGTTGAGAATGTGGAGGGATTGTGGTTTTCTGGAAACAGCTCTCTGAGGACAAATCAATCAGTTAAATGTTTATATTGATCTCCTTTTCCTGGAGTATTATAATTAAAGTATTCTATTAAAACACTCTGTTAAATTTTTCCTGTTTACTAGTTCTTCTTCTCCTATGCCATTCTTTGGATGGAGATCATCTTAAGAATATTTTAAAAGTTATGGAACCTGCTGTAGATTGAGTATATGTGGCCCTCCATAATTCATAAATTGAAAGTCAATCCCCATGTGATTATATTTGGAGGGTGAGACCTTTGGAAGGTGATTAGATCACAAAGATGAAATCCAAGTAAATAGAATTAGTGTCTTTATAAAGAGACCTGGAGAGCGGCCTTATTTTTTATGCCTTGTGGGGACACAGTGGGATGGTGCCATCTGCGAGTCAGGAAGCAAAGGCTCACTTGATGTAAAATCTGCTGGCATTTTGATCTTGGACCACCAGCCTCCAGAACTGTGAGAAATTCAATTCTTATTGTGTGTACCACCCACCCTAAGGGACTTGGTTATAGCAATGTGTGTAGATTAAGACAGAACTTCACTGCCCCCAAATGTGGGCTATTAGATATCTATAGACTTCAGGTTAAAAATAATTGAAAAATATGATAATTATTTGATAGCCATTGTGGTTATGTGAGGTTCCTCCTTGAATTTCAGCGTCTTTCTTTCATAGTAGGATAGAGTGCCATATGAAAATAACATTCTAAGTTCACTCTACTGAAACTCCTATCTTGGAATTATATTAATCTTTCCATATATTACCTTCATATCCTTTCGATCTATTTTTGTTGTCTCTTTAATTTGTTTATACATGTCACTTTAATCTTTGAACTATTAATTGCAATGTTTATTTGATCACTCTACTTCTGCTCCTTGCTGCATTTCTCAGCTTTTATTAAAATCTCAATAACTTTCACATAAATCTCGGCCTACCCATGGCATTTCATTATTCCAAATTGTTTCTTGACAACTCAGTTGAAAGTTTATTACATAGTTTACTTTAAAACTATCTCTGCTATCACTCTTGTTTTTTAGGAGATCTCCACATTAGCTATCATTTAATTAGCTATTTTGTGTGTGAGTGTGTATGTGTGTGTGTGTGTGTGTGTGTGTGTGTGTGTGTGTGTGTATAATTACATAGTAGCTTATTCCAATAGAAATGACCCTTTTTATTATGTGTATGTCTTAGATTAGAAGGTGTTCAAGGGCCATTGCCTTGCTAGACACTGGTGTGGCCACGTGGTCTTTAAACTATGACTGTCTCCATGCTTCCTAGTTTTGGCCCCCTACTCCACCTTAGGGAGGTGAATCTTCTTCTTCTTCCACTTCCTCTTCCTCTTCCTCTTCCTCTTCCTCTTCCTCTTCTTCTTCTTCTTCTTCTTCTTCTTCTTCTTCTTCTTCCTCCTCCTCCTCCTCCTCTACCTCCTCTTCCTCCTCCTTCTCCTCCTCTCTCTCTCTCTGTTTCTCTCTTATACTTTTAAATAAACTACATTTTCTAATCTTAAAAAAATGTGTTCATACATAGTCAATAAGATTTAGAATGAGTCTACATGAATGTAACCAAGTACCACATTTTAAAATGCATTTTAAATGTTTTTTTCTTCTCTCTCTCTCTCTCACTCCTAAAATGTAGTCTTGAAACAGGCTTGAGATATTTATTTTCTCTCCTTTTCCACCAGATGCCCCTTTGCATTGTTTTCACTTATCTAATTAAGTGTTTGCTTAGAAGTTCCAGGGGCTAATCTTGAAATAAACCAGACAGCAGGGGAATTCTCCCCCACTTGGCTATTTCCTCAAGGATGCAGTTAATCAGCAACTTCAAGATAGTGTCAGCCTGAGCACCAGATGGGGCAATAACTCAAAACAGTCTCAGAACAAGTCACCTAGACCAGAATCCATTGCCACTCCTGCATACTTTTTCTACCTTGTTTCCCGTTTTAAAACACTGCACACTGTCCAAAAGCTGAAATGATGTGTTGCAGGCATAAGTCTGACCATTTGCCCAACTGTCAGCTTTTGGAATAAAGTCGCTTTCCTTTCACCATCTTCCATCTCTCAAGTTTGGCTTTTAGTGGCAAATGACCAAGTACATCTAATGTACTGTCAATAATTAATACATAAAGAAATTTCTATAATAGCAATCATTTCAAAAAGATTAATTTCTAAGAGTAACAAACCAAATGCAAATTGAAACAAGATTAAGTCAATTTTTGTAGCCACTAAATGAAGGAATGTAACCTTATTCAAATTGTAAAATTGGTAAACTTATGAACTGTTATAAGCGTTTTAAGAGCACAAACTTTCTGAAAAGCCTTAAGAACTCACACTTGTGGTTAATTCCTTACATTTGTGGTAGCCTCACACACCAGTCATTGTGTTGCATGTTGATCAATATTTTTACCAAGGTAATCTTCTCTGTAATTCACTTATCCTAGGCAAAATCTCACATGCCTAAAGATTATTCACTATAGTTTTATTTATATTAGCAGAAAACATGATTTAATTATACCTGGTTTTGAAAATTTTGTAAATTAAATAGTGAAATTGAATATTATACAAACATTACAATAATTATGAAACACCATTGACTCTTTACCATACAAAATTAATTGAAAACAAAATGTTAAGCCAAGTTGTAAACACTTAAGACATTAATGAAAACATGCACTAAAATGTTTTACTTTAGACAGGTATTGATAATATATCTCACAGATTTATGAAAGTAAAATCTGCACTTCGGTTTCTTCTCTAACTGCTACTAGCTCTGCTATAAAGTTTGTGTGGATTTATGTATCTCCCTGTAACCAGGAAGGTGGGTTTCTATTCTTGTGACTGGGTCATCGTATGATAGTGAATCATTCTGATGAGCTATCAGTCACAGATAAGTAAACGGAGCATTGCAAGACAAAGAGAGAAACTATAACCTGACAAGTTGCCTCTACTCATAACAAATGTGAAGTATTTACCTTGTGCTCTCTCCTTTCTGTTGCCCAGGAAGGAAAATTCTGCCTCTTGTCCTTCACTATGCTTTTTGAGATTAGGGCTTCAGTAGGCCAGAGTCTCCAGCAAAAGCAGCTTATTCTTCAACCTTGACGGAGTCCTAGTGTTATGTCCTATGCCGTGCGAAATAACAACTAAGTTGTATGTGAAATATTTTTCTTGGGCCAATAAAGGCTTCTGATTATTCTTCATTTTTCTGATTATTCTTCATCATTCTGCAGCTATCTCTCCTCTCTTCATAATTTTGGAGCATTTCTAGCTAAATTCATTCGGTTATTTTGAAATGTGTAATAATGCAAAACATACAGAGGGTACAAAAATGTATACACAGTTTATGAAAGGAAAAAACTGTGTTAAAGTTGAAATACTAAATATATACCTATAATAAAAGTTGAATACAAGTCACATTTGATTTCTGCAATTACAAGGGGTACTCAAAGTGATTATCATCCGTGTCCAGACACTTTGGATTACGGCCAACTAAAGGTAATACGTAGATAACATCTCTTGAAATGTGTATACATTTTTTGGCATATCTGATATATTTGGTCCTAGCCCCCCTGTTTTCTGACATATAACTCCTAAACCCTTTGGAATCTCTGGAGAGATAAGAATATCTTTTGTGTGCTAATGAGATGACTGGTGACTGGCAGCTCCTAGGTAGTTTCAGGATGGAGACTGGTCATTGGAAAGACAGAGGCAGGATTAGAGGGCTGTGACTATCGGTCCCAATTCCCAATCTCCAGGAAGTAGAAACAGTATGAAAGCTGAGCTGATCACCAACTGCCAGGCCAAGAATTTAGTCAATCATACCTATGTAATGTGCTTACATAAAACCCCAAAAAGGACCGGATGCAGTGGTTCAAGCTTGTAATCCCAGAACTTTGGGAGGCTGAAGTGAAAGGATTGCCTGAGCCCAGGGGTTTGCAACCTGCCTGGGAAACTTGGTGAGACCTCATCTTTACAATAAATAAATAAATAAATAAATAAATAAATAAATAAATAAATAAATAAATAAATAAAAATTAGCTGGGCATGGTGGCATGCACCTTTAGTTCCAGCTACTTGGAAGTTTGAGGAAGAAGGATCGCCTGAGTCCAGCAGGTCGAGACTGCAGTGGCCATGAGCGGGCCACTGCACTCCACCCTGGGAGACAGAGTAAGACTCCAACTCAAGAAAAAAAATCCCAAAGGACTGGATTCTGGCGATCTTTCTAATAGCTGAACACATGGAGGTTCCTGGAGGGTGGTACACCCAGAAAGGATAATCTGTGCCTCTTCCTTCATATCTTGCCCTATGCATCCTTCCAGTGGTCTGTCCATCTGTGTTCTTTGTAACATCCTTTATATTAAAACAGTAATTGTAAATGTTTCTCTGAGTTCTGTGTACCTCTTTAGCAAATTAACTGAACCTGAGGAGGAGATTGTTAGAACCCCAATTTACGGCCAGTGAATCAAAATTCCAGAGGCCCAGACTTGTGACTAGCATCTGCAGTGAAGGCAGTCTTATGGGACTTACCCCTCCACCTGTGGGATCTGATTCTATCGCCTGTTAGACAGTATCAGAATGAAATTGAATTAGCAGTTCCTTGACTTCTACAGGAGAATCTGCTGCAGAATTGCTTGGTTGATGTTGGGGAGAAATTCTCCCTCCCACATCTGGTGTCAGAAGTGTGCAAAGTGAGTATGTCAGAAGAGGAAAAAACTCCCTTGGTTTTTTTTTTTCTATATCTCTTAGACAATAATAAAGCAATCACATCTGGTGTCTAATCTCAACATTCTAACAGTCAAACTGTTGCAGGAGTTTTGAACTCCACTGTCAGCTTAAACTAGCAACCTTGGGTTCTTGTCCCACAATCGAGAAGATGAAGGAACGTGGACATCAAAAGGATGAGTGAAAGAAGGAGTTTATTAAGCAACAATGCTCTCTAGAAAAAGAGAGAGGGGCCTGAAAAGGGCGACCAGTGCTAGGAGGGGTTTTTTTTTGTGGTTTTTATCTTACCTTTTCTGGAGGCATGTCTCTCATTTACATCTCATCTGCCTCTTACTTCCTGAGACCCAATTCTTACTGCGCATGCGGGTCTTTGATCAAAGTTATTCCATTTTGAAATATTACCTATAAGTACCACAGGAAAGCCCACTGGAGGGGGAGGGGGGGTTTAAACCTCAATGTTAATGCTATGTTAGTGATATTATAATAAGCCAAGGTCAAGGCAGGATATTTAGTTAAGCTACTGTGCCTGCATTTAAACAGCAAAAAGTCCCTTTTAGCAGTACAGGATGTTCTTAACCACACTAACCACACTTTCAGCCAACAATTATATAATGGAGGTGGTGCAGGGGACATTCCCTCAGGAATTAAGTCTCCTGGAGACCCTCCTTCTCTGCCTGCCTAACCAGCTTCTGACTATCTCCTCTCTCAAAACCTGAGCTAATTTAGCAAAATCATACCCCTATTTACCTGAGCTTCCTAGGTCCCCAGGAAAGACCCAACCCCTAGTGTATCCTTGTATACATAAACATTTTCTCTTCCTCAGAAAGGCTCAGTTCAAGTTCTATGTCCTTTTCTTTGCCGTCTCTAATTATCTGTATTTGTTGACTTGTGTATCAGCCACAGTCTAGGCAAGAAAGCAAGAAACCCAAAAGCACACCAGGTAATTATCAGAGGGACTTTAATACAGATAATTAATTATGCAGATATTGGACACTAATTGCGTAGAGAGGAGAGTGCTGAGACATCCAGAAACCCTGACTACAAAAAGCAGTCACCTCCTCAGTCTGAAACCCCAAGGAAGCACAGAATGCCAGATGCACAGGTCCCCAGAGATTCTGTCATCCAGGTTCAAATAATTATGGAGGTCCTATGTGGTCCTACATGGTCTTCCTAAGGGACTAGGCCTTGGGTAAGGGAAACATTGAAGATTTTTAAGCATAAATAGGGAGTGCTGCCATCCCCTGGAAGATAGATTAGAAAAGGGAAAAGCTAGGTGGGGGGAAGAAAAAAATCTAATTGCCTGTTGGGCAGAGGCAGACTATCTGAAGGAAGGCAGGGGCACAAAAAATAGAGAATGCTCTGATAGTCTTCATTTTTTAAAGTTAAGACTGCTTATTAACCTGGCTTTCTTATTTTAAATGCTTAAGAGAAGAATCCCCATCTCAAACATGTTTGTATCACCCAGGGCCTATTAGGCATAAACAGATATTTGTTTAATTGAATTAAAATAATTTTAAAATCTTAAAATAAAACAGATGCAAATAATTAAGTGAACACTAAAAACACTGATATCTGTGTTTGGTGCTTCTCAATGTGAAGAATTTTGACATTTTAGTGACAAAACTTCAATAATTTATTGAATATCTTTCTCTTTTTTCTGGAATGGGACTATCAATCGAATTGGCTTCCTGAGGCAATTTTGAGAAATTTTCAAACTTAGGAGAGAAAATGAGAGAACCAAAAGCAAAAATGAAAAAAATTTCCTAGGCTCTTCACCTGAGATGTTTATCACCACCTTTTTTTCATCTACAAAGTTAGTGCAAATTGAATACTCTCCCTCCTTGGGGTTTCAGATCACACAAAGTATTTTTTAATGTTGTTATCATCCTTATGATCACAAAAGAAAACTCTCCTAAGCCTCCAGGGAAGACACAAACACTTCCCTTTAATCTAATTTGAAATATAAGTATTTTAAGCTGTAGTGTGGTGCCTTCCATCTATACATTCTGTCTCCCTTGACCTAATTCTTCACAATTCGATGGGAAAATGAACTAGAGACCCTAGAGAGAGCCAAGAATACTAATCTGTTCTCTTAACCTGTATTCATGACTTTTTTTCTCTTTCTCTCTCTCAGCTTAAAAGCAACTACAACAACAGCAACAACAACAAACTGAGAGTTCACCCTGGCCCATTTGAGAGTTTGGGAGTTTGAGGAGCGGCCAAGTCATGGGCTCCTTGTCTGTGGTAATGAAAGCTTTGGACTATGCTAGTTCTTCAGGCAAGATCAGGCTCCCTGAGATGTTCTTCTTACCAGAGGACCAATGGAGGCTAAAAGTTGCCTGAGGTCTTGTTGAGCCTGCAGACTGGACTCTTTCAGCAGGCCAGGTGTCATCACTGCTGTACTCACCTGGGCCAGTACTGGAAGGATGGGGTAGGGGAAAAGGGCCTGCAGGGAGTCTTCTCAGTGTGACAAGGACATAAAAGAAACCAAGCTGCCCCACCAAGGCCTTGATTTATACAGAAAGGAGGGAAAAAAAGCTGCTTTTATACAGCTTCCCTTGGGATCCAGCTGTCCTAACTGCCCCGTGTGATTCTCTTTCCACTTTCTTCTGTACCACTTTAGAATGCTCTAGGGATTCTCCTGAGATTTATTTGGCTTTGATTTGAGTAGATTTTCATCTTCTGATGTCATTATCTCTTTTACATACTACTGATTTGAATTATATGGAACTTGAGGTTTACTTTGTAAGAAAAATAAAAAGCCAGTGTTTCTGCTTACACTTCTCAATGTATACAAATTATTTAAATAATATGATATAGGGTTAAGTGTTTGATAAACCTGCCAACCAGGGAATCTGAGAGTTAAGATTTCAATAGGATTGATTGGCAGTGTGAGAAACACCATGAATCACTCATGCTTTGCTTGACTTTGTCACCTACGTGGGATGTGGGGTCTGGAAACTAATAGTAATTAAAAATTATTCAATAAATTAATGCTAGAAAAAATTAACCAAAACCCATTTATTGTCCAAAGATTTTTAAATAATTCCCCCTTTATCCTTATCAGTGGTCATCCATTTCACATGAATTCTGTTGTGAAAGCACAATGAACTCCATTAAAGTATTCTCTACATTAGATCAGCACATTTGATTTTAATGAGGAATTTTAGAAAATGATAATGCTGCTTTTGAGTATTTTAATAAGAGAAACAATTATATAATAGGAATCTATACTACTATTTATTGGAAATTTACAATAATCTTTTATGTCTAAAATTCTTTTTTTACAGCAGAGAAAACAGATTTTTCAAGCAGACTAAGTAACTTGCTCCAGATTACCTAACTATATGCCATAGCATGTAGATTTGACCCAGGTCTGTGTGGCTTCACAGTTTATGCATACCCTTTCCTCTGACAATGACTTTACAAGGCCAGATGTGAGTTGAACATTGAAAATGTCAACCTGAAATGATATTACCCTGACTAAATCCCCTAGTTCTCCAATGTATGTGTGTACTGGCTTCAAGTGCTAGTAATAATTCACATGATCATATACACCCTTTTTATGTGAAGTATATGGGCATAACTTAGAAAAACTTCAGGACTATCTATTATTCATTGTCTCAGTGCCAGCATTTATTGGAGTCATTTACTCTTTGATAGCTAAAAGTAATTAATATTTGATTTCACAATGTAAGTGTGAGGGTATAGTAGACAGAAAACATGGGACTGAATTATCTAGGTATTCCAAACCACGCCTTGGGAGAGACCAATGTCTTCAAGATGAATGTAGTAAAATGGATAATCCTGTTTCAGTTATGCTGTTAAATCCTTATGTCACTTTCTGTCCCTGGAAGAACCTTCTCATTTCTAACTCTATTCCAAATTCCCTGTTTTTATTCTCCAGGACTGTTTGTGCTTTCACCTCTCTTTCTCTCATCCTCTTTGTGGTAGGCAGAATAATACACCTCTCAAAGATGATCACATCCTACTCCCCGGAATGTATAAATGTGCTATAATGCATGTGAAGAGGGCTTTGCAGATGTGATTTAGGTTATGGGCCTTAAAATCGGGAGATTACCCTGAATTTCCTGGCTGCACCTAACCTAATTTACAAGCAAGTAACTATTTTCAGCTCTCTGGAAGAAGAAAAAAAGGTAGGAGAATTAAAACAGAAAGGAGAGAAATTTAAGATGTGAGAACTCCACCATCATTGCTGGCTTTGAACATGAGGGAAGAGGGTCACAAACTAAGGAACACTGATGTTGCCCAGACACTGAAAACCACCTGTAGCTGACAGCCAGCAAGGAAACAGGGACTCAATCCTACAACCACAAGGAACCAATTTCTGCCCATCTGCATGAACCTAGAGACAGATTTATCCCAGGGTCCCCAGAAAGTAACACTGCTTTGATGACACCTTGATTTCAGCCTGAAAAGCTCTAAGTCAGCAGAGTATCCAGTTGAGGGGTGGTATCCCCAGACCTCTGACTTACTATGAGTAGTGAGTTAATAAAAGCATGTAGTTTTAAGCTACTAAGTTTGTGGTAATTTGTAACAGTAGCAACCAGCATCTGTATTCCATTCTGTGTTCCCCATAGGTAACTGAACCCGATCTTGGTGCTGGGGACAGAGCCAAACTTAATGGCACCAGCTTAGTGATAGTCTTGTGGATTCCATGCCTTTCTGCAGAACTCAGTCGCAGGGTGCTGAAGCTTCTGGTTGTTCTCTTGTCCTTCCTCCCATGACTCATGATGAATACCTCTAGCAGAGGTGTGACAAGATGCTGTTTATATAGTTTTATCCCTACTGCTTTCTCTGTGACAGATGAGGGACACAAGAACTCTGGCAAACATGACAAAGAGATTCTGGAAGCTCTTCAACGTGTCACATAGTAGAGCAAAAACAATCAATTTTAGAAGCAAATCTTTGCTGTGGTTGGGAGATTAACATCTTTACAAGTTAATAAAGGCAACAAATTATATCTACCAGCATTCAAACCAGCAGACTCATAAAGAGATTCTTGGATAAGAAACGAGGCTTTATGCCCTAGCCCATCAGGCTTTATGCCCTAGCCGATAGAAGGCTGAAATCTGCATTGGAGGAAGCCATAAACCAGCTCCAAGACCTATGTTCACAAAGCAGTGGACTGCCCATGGATACCCATGAGGGTCAGTTGCAGATGCTTGCAGGATTCTTTCAGAGGGAGACACAGGAGTGAGCAGCAGACATTGGTAGCCATACGTTTACACTACTTAGATCTTCAAGAAAATCTGCTATGGATGCAGGTGCAGCACCTTTGGGTCTGCTCTTGTGTCTCTTATGGGGTCCAGCTTCCCTGGAACTGCTCCTGTCAATGTCTGAACATGGTGGGAGTACTGGCACCAGGTCATTTCTGTTTGATGCAAATCCCCTCTGACAGACATCCTTTGCTCTTGAATGTCCCATTAGCCTCAAAAAGATTGTTCAAAGCTGCATTCCAGTCAGAAACTCTTTCTAATCCACTTCTTTCTGTTTTCACAAGTGTTAGATGGCATTATGGTAAAATCTCTCTCCTCACCTGATCCTGGTCCCTCCTTCTTTATTCTCACAGATATTTTCTCCAGAATTTCTTGCATGTCTATCATGAGTTGGTGTCTGCTTCTTAAAGTACCCTGAGTGACACACTATCACTTCAAAATGTTCTCTCAATGATATTCTATTAATATCTAAAAGCTATAATTTAACAAGTTCCTTTGTATTCATTCATCTGTTAAAAATATTTATTGAAATTAACTCTATTAGTAAATAAAAGTTACAAAAATGACTAAGATACAGTCTGTGTCCTCAAGGAACTGAAAGTTTGCTAAAGATGATATCCATACCATTAAACAGTGTGAAAATTAGTATACACCACAGAATATAGTGCTAAAAGGACACATAAGGCAAGGAGACATATAGGAATAAGTAATAAAGAACAGCAATAAATTTTAATTTTTTATTTTTGAGTTGGAGTCTCACTCTGTCGCCCAGACTGGAGTGCAGTGGCACGCTCCCGGACACTGCAACCTCACCCTGCTGGGCTCCGGCAATCCTTCCCCCTCAGCCTTCGAGTAACTGAAAGTACAGGTGCACGCTACCACGCCTGGTTAATTTTTGATTTATTGTAGAGACAGGATCTCGCCAAGTTGCCCAGGTGGGTCTCAAACCCACGGACTCAGGCAGTCTATCCGCCTTGGCCTCCCAAAGTGCTGGGATTACAAGCTGAGCCACCAAGCCTGGCCAGCAATACATTTTTAAGAGGAACGAACATGTGGAGACTTGCTGGAATATAAGAAAAAAATTAAAGAAAATGGAGTTCATAGAAAAATCTACAACCTTTTTTGAAGATTAGCCTGTGTTAAAATGGAAACAAGAAGGAAGCCCACTTTAGGTCAAGATTGAGTAGCAAGAATTAGATTTACCTTTCTGCTTGAAACAACTAAAAAACAAAACAACAACAAAAACAAACAGAAAATTCAAAGGAAACAGTAGTTTTCAAGACACTGCATATCAGATAGCAATCCCTGAAAATAAACACGAGCAGTGAA
The DNA here is from genome assembly GCF_000164805.1 of Carlito syrichta. Taxonomy (NCBI): domain Eukaryota; kingdom Metazoa; phylum Chordata; class Mammalia; order Primates; family Tarsiidae; genus Carlito; species Carlito syrichta. Next base: position 221,908 of record NW_007256768.1, read on the forward strand.
CCTTACAACTACCTTTTCCTAGATCCTTTACAGTGTTTCAGGGTCATGCTTCAGGGAGTGAACCTCTGCAAAACTGAGCAAAGTCCCAGAGTTGATGAGATGAATCTAAGCGGAGAGAGAAACCAGAGTGCTTAGAGATCCCATAAAAGGGTACTAGGGATAAGAGGTCTGCACAGAGAATGCTGGAAATCCACACAGGGTTACATTTGAGTATCTAATAGAGTACTGATAAGCTCACTTATGTGTGAAAAATACTCAACGTCAGGAAAAAAGAAATTACCTAAAAGGATCAGAGGAAAAAGTGTCTGGTACTCATGCATGACTGAAAGTAATATTTGTTTTCACTAACCAGAGTAAAAAATTTTATAATTTATAGAGAACAGGGCAGGGTACTCAAAAGGATCTAGCCTAAAAAAAATAACAATAATAATTGGTGCTAGAATTACTATTTCAAAAATTAAAGTTCTTGCCTAAAAAATATTAATGGTAAATCTCAAGGCTCAGAGTGTTTCGAAGTAACTGATTGCCAGAACAGCACTCAAGAACTTCTAAAAAAAGAAAAAAATACAAAAGTATCCAACACCAGAAAGGTGAAATTCAAACTGTCTGGCATTCAAATATTAACAGAAAAGATAAATAAAAATTTGATTCATTTTGAGAAGAGAAATCAATCAATTTAAATCAATTCAGAACTATCACAGATGTTACAATTATCAAAGACATCAAAACAATTATAACTGTAGTGTACATGTAAACACTAGGTGAACAATTGAATAAGTAAATAAAAGAACAGAAGGTATCTTGAAAACAAAACTTCTAAAGATAAAAATTAAACATGAGGGAGGATCCCCCCAAAAAACTGGAATTGTGTTTTGGAGTACAGGCTCCCCCTACTAGGAGAGTGTTCTAGGAACCCATTAGCATTAGTGTACCAGGCAGCATTGTAATTTTTTTTTTTTAGATTCTTTCAGCTTGTTTGCCCATTTCATTATGGGTGATTTACACAAACAACCTGTCCATACTGCTTTGAGTGTTCAGCAGTTTTTAAACAAAAGTTATATGACTCCCATGTCCTACCATCACTATTCACCTGATCTTACCCCAAGTGACTTTTTGTTTGTTTGTTTCCTTGGATTTAAAAAGTCCTCAAAGGAAAATGTTTTGCTGATGTAGAAGAGATGAAATAAAATCAACAGAAACACTAAAAGGCATCAAAACCGATTGATTCAAAAACTGTTTAGAGCAGTGGAAAAAACATCTTATTAGGTATATTGGATCGAATGAAGAGTATGTTAAAGATGGATGAAGTTTAAACATGTAGGAATAAACACACAATTTTTTAATAAATAAATTCTGGATGTTTTGATCCTCCTCTTATATATAAGAAGAAAATATAATGTTGAAATTAATGGTATACTAAATATTGTAAGAAAAAAGAGATCTGTGAACTTAAAAACATAGCAAGATAAAATATTTAAAATCGAACACAGAAAAAATATTAATAAAAAAAACAACACCATCAATGAGATGCAAAACAACTCCAAATGGCCTAAAAGATGTGTGACTGGAGTCTTCAAGGACAGAAAAACATTTGAATAAGTAATGGCAAAATGTTTCCAAATTTGATAAAAGCTAAAAGCTCACTTAACCAAGAAGATCAATGAGTCACAAGCAAAAGAAATATTTTAAAAAATCGCATCCAGGACATTAAAAAAAAAAACTATTCAAACTGAAAATAAAGCAAAAACCCCAAAAGGCAGAGAAAAACATGCATATTCCATACAAAAGAACAATGATAAAAATGACAGAAGACTTATTATCAGAAACAATACAAAGGAGAAGGCAATGGAACAACATATTTAAAATACTGAAAGATGAACATTGGTAACATAAATTCCACAACCGGCAACATTACCTTTCAAGAACAAATGCAATATAAAGTCTTTTTAAGATATACAAAAGCTAAGAAAGTATCCCTAGTTATCCCAACCTACAAAAAATGCTAAAAGAAAACCCGTGGGCATAAAAAAATAATTGACTGTTTAAACATAAATTTTAAAAATAACACTGAACAAAATACCAGCAAACTAAATCTAGCATCATATTAAAAGGATTATATGCCATGAATAAGTGATATTTATCCCAGAAATGCAAGGTTGACCCAAGAAAAATCAATCAATGTAATATACCATATTAACAGACTAGAGAGGGAAAAAATATATAACCATCTCCATAGATGCCAAAAGAATATTTGACAATATTCAACAATCTTTCATGATTTAAAGAAAACACTAAACAAACAGATTAGAAGGGAACTTCTTCAACTTTATAAAAAGTACATATACAAAACCCACAGAGAACATTGTATTTAATGGTGAAAAGCTAACAGCTTTTCCCGTGTTATCAGGACTAAGAATATAATCTTTTAGGATGTATACTTTTGCCATTTCTATTCAACACTGTACTGGAGGTTCTAGAATGATCAATTAGACAGAAAAATAAATAACAGGAATCCACATTGAAAAATAAGTAAAATTATTGCTATTTGCAGATGACATGATCCTTTTTATAGGAAATCCTAAGGAATCAACATTTGCCCATAAAACAAATAAACAAAAAACTATTAGAGCTATTAAACAAGTTCAGTAAATATACCAAAAAATGCATATTATATACTGGAAAAACAATTTAAAAGAAAATTTCTTCAAAAAGACATTTAAAATAATATTCCCCAAAATAAAATACTTATGATTAAATTTCACCAAATAAAGCAAGACTTGTACACCGAGAATTGCAAATATTGTTAAAAGAAAAAAGAAACCAAAGAAGGCATAAATATATGGGAAGGCGTCCTGTGTTCATGAATTAAAAGACTTAATATTGCTAAAATTTCAGTATTCCCAAACTGATCTACAGGTTGAGAGTAATCCCTACCAAAATTTCAAATGTGATTTTTGCAAAGATGGATAACATGGTCCAAAAATTTGTATTGAAATATAAGTCATCCTTATTATCCAAAAACAGTCTTGAAAAAAAAAATAAGAAAGTTGAAGAACCCAGTTTCAAAACATACCCTGAAGTTAAAATAATCAAGACAGTGTGGTACTGGCATAAAAATAGACACACAAGATCAACAGTATAGAATTGAGAGTCCAAAAGTAAACCCAACACTTGCAGTACAGTGATTTTGACAAGAATGACAAGACCATTCGGTGGCAAAAAAGCAGTTTTATCAACAAATGGTGATGGACACAAGGTATTCAGATGCAAATAAATAAATAAATAAATTTGGACACTAACTTCCACCATAAACAGAAATTTAAGACAAAATGGATCAAAGACGTAAATGTAAGAGCTAAATTCTAAGAAGAAATTAAGTGTAAATCTGTGTGACCTTACATTAGGCAATGGTTTCCTAGATACTACACAAAAATGAACAAACAAGCAAATCAAAAAATAAACTTTATCAAAATTTTAAAAATTGGGTTCAAAAAATAACATTAATGAAGGGAAAAGTAATCCATAGAATGGGAGAAAATAATTGCAATTTATATACCTGATAAGAGTCTAGTATCCAGAAATATATAATAAATTCTTACAGCTCAAAAATAAAACAAAATTTAAAATGGGCAACAGATTTGAATAGACATTTCTCCAAAGAATATAGGTATACAAATGGCCAAAAACACATGAAAAAAGGTTCCACATCATTGACCATTAGGGAATTGCAAATCAAAGCCACACAAACATGCCATTTCATACCCACTGAGATGACTACAACAATTTTTTTTAAGAAAAATTAACTAGTGTTGGCTGAGGACATGGAGAAATTGAATCACTCATACATTGCTAATAGGGATGTAAAATGCTACAGCTACTGTGAAAAACAGTTTGGCGGTTCCTCGAAAAGTTAAACATAGAATTATTATATTTCCCAACAACTACACTCCTGCATGAAAAGTGGTGATTATTTAACTCAAAAGTCCTTTCTTGATTGAAGTTACTATGAGAAAATTAGATAAGTTATTGCATGCCATGCTCCTATCTCATAGTGTGTGGTCAATAAATACTTTCCTTGTGGGAAGAAAAAGGTGGATTTTGACAGTGGGTAGATAGTTTGATAAAGGAGTTCCTTACCTCAGGATTGAAACCTTGACTAAATTTATAGGCCAGAAGTCCAGGTAATCTTAGACTTAGGATTTTGAAAAGGAGAATAAGTGACTGAACGTTAAATAATGAGTAACTGAAAAGGAATTAGTACATTTTTTTTATGGAGCTAAAAAAAATGGCAGATCGTTTGAAGCCAGAAGACCTGGATCATATGACTGGTTTCTTCTTTATATATAAATTGGCAGTGATCTTTATATCTGCCTTAGTATATTGGTAAGAATAAAGTAGATTATACATATACATATATGTATATGTATACACACATATATAATATGTATATATATATACATATATATAATAAATGAGGAGAAGAAGAGTAGCCTCTGAGTTGAGCAGACCCTATTTATGTATTAACCCTGCCAGTGGATGATTTAACTTGGACTTATGTCCCAAGGAAGGTGAGGAGGAGGGTTTTCTACTTCCATTGTAGAGAATTAGAAATGAATGTCTTTCCAATCATCTGTAACAGTACTCACAAAGAGAAACCAAGAGCACAGAGGCTCAAGATGCTTGGGTATGGCCCAGATACTGAGTGAGCAGTGAGAAGATCTTCAGGTGTTTTGAGTCTTTTGTTAAAAGCTTCATTGACAGGGCATGTGAATTGATAATCCTCCCTATCATTTATTCTGTTTTTTCTTTAAAAAAAAAAAAAATCTAAGGCAGGATGCTGCTCTGTCACTCAGGCTGGAGTGCAGTGTCACAATCATGGCTCACTGCAGTCTTGAACACCTGAGCTGAAGGAATTCTCCTATATCAGTGCCCCAAGTAGCTAGGATTACAGGTACACACCACCACCCCCAGGCAGAAGAGTCTAGTTCTTAATTTTTCCTTCTACACTTTGTTGCTTATTTATTGTCCATCAGAAAACAGAATTTAGTACTACTTCCTATTTTTATGGTGATATGTCTATGAGTTAGAGAAGAGGAAATGTGTTTCAGTGTGCAGAGGGGAGAAAGTCAACACTCAGGACACTGAGGGCAAGTCAGTGAACTTGTCCTACAATACCATGCAACAGAAATAAATGAAATATAAGGAGAGGAGGCTTTGACGGCCTTTTCCTGATCTTTATGTTCAAGCATACTGTGAAATTGGCTTAGTGGTAAGAAGAGGCTTTCCTCCCATTTGTATGCCTCCCTCTCCTTTCTCATTTTTTTTTCCTTCCCACAATCCTGACCTCTCCCTCCTGTTTCCCTTACCTCTCCACACTTTATCTTTTATTTTTTCATCACTCAAGACTGCATTATTGCCCTGTAGATTCTTCTGATACAGAGCCAGAGACGACTCATTGGTCTAAAGTCATCAACCGGCCCCCACAGGTTTTTTTATTTTTTATTTGTTAAAACTGAACATAAATGTAAAAATTAAAAGATTATCAACAGCGAGTTTTATATGCAAGAAGCTGGCAGTGAAACGGAGTAACTCCCCACTTTAGTAGGGGTGGGCGCTCTCCTCGTCACTCTCTATCATGACCTCCATTTTTGCATCAAGAACTCATGTCTACATGTACATAACTTGCCTACACCCTGTTGGCATATGAGTTTGTAGCTCCTGGCCCAGTTTCTCATTGTGCTGGAAAAGTTAGAGCCTCTTGGGCCCATGCAACCAGACCTTGGCCCAAGGGGACCCTTACTGAGAGCAGAGAGCTTGGTCAAGCCTCAAGAGCACTGCCTGCAAGTCAGAACGCCTGAGTTCTTAGGCTCCAAAGCTGCACCCAACTTGGAATGTGTGAGGTGCAGTCCACGTGACCTTCTTAGCTGGGCAAAGAGTCGGGGCATCCGATGTTTTCAAGAATGGCTCTTTTAGGTCCTAGGGTGCTGCCCTTTCTGACATAACTTAAAGGAGGCATTTAAGGAAACAAATGAGAGCAGAGACCAGAAATATAAATAAATAAATATAGATAGATTACCAATATAGATATAGATACTGGTGCAGATATATGCCACTGAAATGCATTGGGCAGAGAGTAATGTGATCCAATTTTCTGTTTTTTTTTTTAAAAGCCTTGTGAGTTGTAAGAAGACACAAGTGGAATAGAGGAGACTGATCAGGGAGTTGATGCAGATATCCTGCTGAAGAGTTGGGCCATGAGTCAGGAAACTGTAATGGTGGCGTGGACGAATTGTTAGTGGTGAAGATGGTGAGAATCGGAAGAAGGGTGTCAACAGTACAAACCAATGGTTTGGACGTGGGAAAAAAGAAAGTGATCAAGAAAGACAACTACATTTTTGTTCCAGAATTGAGGGTGGTACATTTTACAGAGTTTAGACAGAAGAGAGCACAGATTTGCGAATCAGTGCTGAGTCTGGGATCCATGCACAGCTCATTGTTGTTGAAATAGTACATATAGTCGGGCTCAGTGGCTCAGCCTGTAATCCTGCGCCTTTGGGAGGCTGAGGTGAGTGGATTGCCTGGGCCTGTGGGGTCGAGACCCGCCTGGGCAGCAAGACCTCATCTCTAGAATAAATCAAAAAAATCAACTGGGCATGGTAGCGCATGGCTGTAATTCTGGCTACTTGGAAGGCTGAGGCGAAAGGATTGCTGGAGCCCAGCAGGTCGAGGTTGCGGTGGTCGGGAGCGGCCACTGCACTCCAGTCTGGGCGACAGAGTGAGACTCCAACTCAAAAAACAACAAAAAAAGAAATAGTACATATAATATAAGGGAATGAGAGATGAGACTGAAAATGCAGAAAGAGCTAGGTTATGGAAAGTCTTATTATATGCCTGGCTTTTATCATGAAAGTGAGCTAACAACCCCACATTTTCTTATTCTTAAAGAAATGATGACTTGACATTTTTAAATGTTTTCTCTGGTGTTGTGAGGAATTTATATTATAGAATTAAAAGGTAAAGGGAAAAAGACAAGTGAAGAGACTGGAGCAAGAAATTAGCAGATGACTAGATCTTCCCGCCAGCTACTTCTCTGAAATAAAATTACACATTCCCTGACGTCAGCATTCTTTCTGCCAAATCTCTTCATTTTGAATGCAAATCCCAAGGCATGCTTTCGGCTAGGGATAATTATCTAATCATCTGTTATCCAGTGTATATCATTTCGTTTTCTCTCCTTTCTCCCTCTTTGTCTAATACGTGGCTTTTGGCGAGATAGAGAAAAGGTATGACTCAACTGCCTGTCAGCACAGCTTGGGTGAGGAGAAAACATCATGGAAAAGGAATCAAGTTTGTCTGGAGAGCAGAGCAGTAATTGATTTCTAATTACTGAAACTTAAATTATGTCTGAAGGAGGGAAGGTACAAGTTTATTTTCTAAGGCTCCGGGTAATTAGTGAACATGTTTGAGACACCCACAATGGCTCAAGGGGAGAAACATCTGAGAAGAATGAGGCTTTTAAACCTACTTAGAAGATCCGTTTGTGGGGTTTGCATAGTGAGCATCTCACTTCAAAGCATGCAGAAGGGAAATGCAATTCAGACCAAGGACTGTCTTCAACATTGCTACCCAAAGATGGGTATCCAAGAATTAGCCCTAATGGTTCTCTAATGGCAGGGGTAAAAAAAAAAAAAAAACACAGATATAGTGTGAGGTAAATTGAGCTCTTCACTTTCTAAAAAACACTGAGGATAATGTTTTCAAAACACAAGTAGTCTAACCATGCCACTCCTCTGCATGAAAGTCTCCGATGGCTTTTCGTCTTGTCTTTGTTTTCTTTTTTGTTCAAGATTCCCAATGCTGTTCATGTGACACCATCCCCTCCCAGTCCGGTTTGTCTGTGGTCCTAGAGAAAGACAGGCTGAGGAGGATCTGAGGGTGCTCCTGCTGGCAGTTCCTTCCAGGGACCATTATTTATCTCAAACCCAAATATTTTTATTAACTGTTTCTTATGACTGCCACAATCTTCTCTTTTACTGCCAACTCTTCCTCATCCTCAGATGGCCCCTAGCAGCAGCAAGCCTTCCTTGCATCCCAGTCATTGTTGTGCACTTCTGCCCGCCCTCCTTTTCTTTACAATTACTTTAATTTTTTTTTTAGAATAGTTTCAGATTCCAAGGAAAATTCAAAGATAGTACAGAGAGTCCTTAAATTCCTACATGCGGTTCTATTATTAACACCTTACATCGGTATTACATTTGTGACAATTAATGGCCTAATATTGATACATTTGTATTTACTAAAATTCATTTTTTATTCAGATTTTTGTAGTTTTTACCCAGTGTCATTTGCATCAAATCACATCAAGATATGTACTATCAGTGTGATGCAAGACTGTTGATGTTAACTTGAACACTTGGCTAACATAGTGTTCCTTGGGTTTTTGTGAAGTTTCTCTCCCCCACTCCCCATTCCATGTTGTGCTCTTCAAAAGGAAGTCACATCAGCCGGGCGTGGTAGCGCACTCCTGTAATTCTGGCTACTCGGAAGGCTGAGGCGGAAGGATCGCCGGAGCCCAGCAGATCGAGGCTGCGGTGGCCAGGAGCAGCCACTGCACTCCAGTCTGGGCGACAGAGTGAGACTCCAACTCAAAAAAAAAAAAAAAAAAAAAGGAAGTCACCATGCATTGGGCACACTTGGAAGTAGAGCACTGTGCTTCATCTCCTGGAATGTAATCACATAAATTATTTGTGACTTTTCTTCATGGGAAATTTATTTTTTCTTCTCACTACTCTATGCAACCATTTATTTATATCAGTATAGACACATGTATGCTAATTTTGTTCACTGACCTATAGTTTGATACTGCTTTATTCTGTTACTCAAATTTTTTCAGTATTGGCCATTGGGAATGTTTTCAGTTTGTTTCTGTGTCCCATTGACAAACTCCACCACTGCAGTAAGTTTTCTTGTATCTTTCTTTGCTTAGAGAACTTCCCAACTTTCTAGTGCTGCAAGATAGGTTCTCCAGTCTCAGTTTTTATATTTCTTGTTCCAATCATTTCTCAAGCATTTCCCCCCAAAAAACTCTAGTTTTTACTTTATTTTTAATTTTGGAAAAAGACATTAGAAACAAATAGCAAGTACACTCACTGCCATTGGGATGTAGTTGCTTTTAGGCTTCTCCACCAAAATAGTAAAGAAATAGATGAGTATATCCTAACGCATGTATAGACACATGACTGTGAATATTTCTGTATATGTGTATCTATGTCTATATCCTACATATGAACATGCGTGTTTGCTATCTCCAATTCTAATTCATTACCACTAGGATCATTCTATGTTTCTCCATATGTTTATTTGTAAACTCTCACTCTAACAGTGTGAAACCTGGTTTCCATTTCCCACCATCTATTTACTTAACAGTTCAGCTTCAGTATGTTTGGATAGCAGTATCAGATTGTTACCAATACCCCTGTGGGGAGCAACTTTATAGACTACAGTTTTTATGTATACTGATTATTTTGCCTTTAATCTTGCATACTCTAATCACTTTCAGAGTTCTTTAAGTCGACATCTTTTCCCTAACCTCTTTCGGGAAGGTTAACTAACATAGTGTAATGCAGTTACATTGTTTTGCATTCCATTCTGGAAGCTCCTGATTCCTTAAATACTTTTTTAATGAATTTTTGAATACTCTAAGGTTAAGTTATTTCACTATAAAGATCAATGGCCTCATAGAACCCACCATCACAGGATCATAAAGAGTTTTACATTTTAAAGTATCTGCTGTGCTTCACCTATTTCACAATCTTGATTCCTTGAACTCCTAGGAAGTACTGATATCTTCATTGTTACCATAGTTTTTTATTTCTTCGTTATTACCATATTTTTATTGCTTTCATTCTGAAATATGCATTTAAGATTTATCTTTGTCTTTGTGGTTTGATGGTTTATTTATTTTTACTGCTAAAATTAATATTCTATTGTATGGATGTGTCACAGTTTAATTAATATGTTGAATTGTTGAAGGACATCTTGGTTGCTTCCAGGTTTGGGCAATTATAAATAAAGCTTCTATAAATATATGTGTGCAGACTTTTATGTAGAAATAAGTTTTTTAATCAGTTGAGTAAATACTATGCTGCATTATCTGGTAAGAGTATAGTTAGCTTTGTAAGAAACTGCCAAATTATCTTCAAGAGTGATTGCATTTATTTTTCATTCCCACTAGCAATGAATGAGAGTTCTGTTATGCCATATTCTTGCCAGCTGTTAATGGTTTTGTTATTTTTGTTTAATTTTAACTCTTCTAATAATTTTGTTGTGATATCTCCGTATCATTTAAATTTCAGTTTCCTAGTGACAACGAATGTTTAACATTTTCATATGTTTACTTGCCATCCCTGTATCTTTTTCAGTGGGGAGTCTATTCAGATCTTTTGTTCATTTTTCATTGTTGTTTTTTTTTTGTCATCTTATTGCTTAAAGTGTCTTTTATATAGTTTGGAGACAAGTCTCTGAAGCTATCTGTACTTGCTTTTGTTTTCTTTTGGAAGTTTATTAATTATTGATTCAATATTTTTAATGAATAGGTATTTTCAGAATATTTATTTCTCTTTTTGTGAGTTTTGTTAGCTTATGTCTTTCAAGGAACTCATCTATTTCATCTCATTTGTCAAGTTTATGGACATAGTCATCCAAAGCATTTCTTTGGGTATTCTCTCTTATGTCAGGTAAGCCTAGTTAGTGGTATATCAATAATATTGATATTTGCAAAGAAGCAGCTTTTGATTTTGTTGATCATCTCTATTACTTTCTTATTTTTATTTTATGAATTTCTGCCCTAATTTTTATTTTCTTCTCTTTAATTTGGATTTAACTTGTCGTTCCTTTTCTAGTTTCCAAAGTGGCAGCTTAGATTATTAATTTTAGATCTTTCTTCTTCTGTAACATATGTGTTTAATACCGTATATTTTTCTCTAAGCACTGCTTTGCTGCATCCAACACATTTTAATAAATTGCATGTTTATGTTTTCAAATCATTTTAACATAATAGTGGCTTTATTTCTTCTTGTAATTTTTCAGGTTTTGACTCACATATAACATGAGCTGTTAGTGCAAACAAATTTAGGATTGCTATGACTTTTTTTAAGAATCAATCCCTTTATTGTTATGTAGGTCATTCTTTATCTTTTATATTTTTTATTATTCTTGGGTCATTTTGTCTGAAATTATTATAGCTCCTCTAGTTTTCTTTTGACTATAGTTAGCATAGCATATCATTTTTCATCCCTTTTCTTTTAACCTACCTGAGATTTTATATTTAAAGTGAAGTTCTTGTGAATAAATCACTGTTGGATCTTGTTTATCTTGTCTCTTCATTTTTTTTTTTTTTTTTTTTTGCCTTTGAGCACAGCTGTAATCTTGTTATTGAAAGCCAGACACGATCTCAGACAAGAGCTGAGGTAAATAGACTTATTTTATTCAGTTTAGGTTATTATTACAGAAAACCATAGACTGAGTGGTTAAACAAGATAAATTATTTTTCACAGTTCTAGACACTGGGAAGTCCATGATCACTACTTTGGCAGATCTGGTGCCTGGTTAGGATCTGCTTTCTGGCTTGCAAACAGCCAGTTTCTCACTGTGTCTTACACAATGAAGATAGAGGTCATTTCTCTTGCATCACTTCTTAGAAGGGCATCTAATCCCATTCATGAGAACTCTACCCTTGTGGACTAATCACCTCCCAAAGGCCCCCTGCCCTTATACCATCACACTGGGGATTAGGCTGTGACATATGAATGTAAGGTGCGAGACATAAACATTCAACATGTATTAAGGCCTTCAGTGGAAGGTTTTATGTTTACTAGGCTAGATGTTGGGCCTGGTCTTTAATGTTTAAATGTTTAGTATCCTTTGTTTTTATCTGCTGGGCTCAGGTGATCCTTCCACGTCAGCCTTCCAAGTAACTGGAACTACAAGCATGCACCACCATGCCTGCCTAATTTTATGATTTATTGTAGAGACAAGGTTTCACCAAGCCTGGTCTTGAACCCCTGGACTCAGACAATCCTCTTACCTCAGTCTCCCAAAGTATGGGTGTTGGAGTCCAGCTCCAGGAGACAGTCAGGGCTTGAGATGGGGGAATCCGGAAGCCGCGAAAAAGAAAAGATGAAAATGACAGGAATCCTCTTCCTGGGGAGAGCTCAAGACTCTGCCAATTTTTATTCAATTCTTACAAGCTTATATAGTTTTTTTACTACCCCCCTACCCACAAAATGTATCCCATGTTGCACATTAAATGTTTGCATCATGTTTTTTTCTTTTGTTTATGGGGAAGTTGACCTTACAAGTTTCATTTTGTTTCTTCCTGCTACCAGGTGGTGTAACAAAACACCAGCTGCCAATTTATCAGCCACATCCTGTGACCTCTAGGTCACCTGAATCTCTTCCCTTTGCTATTCTATTT
>NW_007256768.1:234450-248818 GCF_000164805.1 Carlito syrichta
TCTATATTACTTGCTATTTCTTATCACCTATTTTACATTTTATATTTCTAAACAAAACATGTCTAAATCTACACTTATATATAAAATTAATCTTACTTCTAATCCTAAATGTATTTAATTTTAAACCTACATTAAGTATAATTTTAAGTTTACCTTAAAACTTAATTATTTCCTATTCCTTATATTTAACTAATACCTACATCTATAATAAACATTTATCTTTTAATTATAACTGCTATTTATTTAATTCTAACCCTTACTTTAATTTTAACCCTCTTTCTAATTAAACTATAATATTTCTTAAATCAAAAGGCATGTCTGTGACTTGTTTTTCCCAAAAACACCTGTTTTTGGAGACACTCTGTCTCAGTTTCTCACTTCCTCATCAATCACAGCTGTCAATGTTGTTACTTATAAAGGATATGAGAAAGTACTTGTTTTTCTTTTTTAGCTAAAGGTTTCAAAATTTGCATTCCCTTGTCCCTTCAGGGAGGAAATTTTTTGCTGTTGAGCCCTTTTCACATTTTTATACATAGGTTTACTACTAATTCCACATCCTTGCACATTCTAGCTAATTGTTTCATTTATCAAGGGAAGTGTTTTTCAAGCCTAAGCACACATTCCTTTAAGGCCAAAAGGACTCCTTCAATAGGATCCATGGGGCTCTGCCTCCAGCATGGCCGCTTCCCACTGGGGCTCTGCTCCCAGTCAGCGTTTTTCCCATTTTCGGGTAACCTCCATTTTGCCTTTTTAGGGGTTGCGGCTTCCGGCATGTGGAGATTACAGGTTTGAGCCACCATACCTAGCTTGATTAATATCCCTAATGTTTACTGTATCAGATGTCAGAGGATTCAAATTCCACTAGTATTTTTTTTTAATTTCCATAGATATCTTTGGGTTTCCCTAGGACTCCTTCGTAGGAAAAGACTGCCTTTTAGCTCCTTCAGCTTTAATCTACTGTACTAGAGCACACTTGATGTGGTGGACAGGATTGGAGGAGGGAATGGATTCTATAATGGTGTGATTAATTTGCAGTCTTCAATGTAACCCTAGGCTGTGCCATTCTCCCCAACCCAGCACTCCTTATCTCCTTAGGTGAGATAGGAAAGCTAGGAGGGGCTTGGTCTGAGAAATCTTCTTCTCCACCCCTCTCCATGGGATAAGCCCCTATTAAAATCTTTTTTCCTCTGCGGAGTAAGCCTCTGTTGTGGAGATTACTTTAGAGGCATTTCACAATGGTTGCTCTTCTTCCAGCTGCCTGAGACATGAAGGGATCTTTCTTGGATCTTCAAAGGGTAAAATTCATGAGAGCGTCAGAGATGCTGCAGTTCCTGGAGTGTCTCATTCTCACATTGGCCCACATTCAGCTTCAGAAAATTGGTCCTATTGTATTGGCTCCAGGTAAGCAGATTTCAGTTGTGCCTGTCTAGATTTTTCTGTCTCTTCAGACTTTTTCAGAGTTAAGTGAAAGCTTATCTTAGGACTGTTTATGAATCCAAAAAATGTTGAGTTTCAGTTTGTTTGACATATTTTTTTAATTGTATTTTTTAAGGAAATCATCAATTTCCAAGCTCTTAACCTGTCAAAGCTGAAAGTAAACTTTATCAACTCCTTTTCATGACCATTCATAACCCTCCTGACACTTGAGGTAATTTATTTTACACTATATTATGTGTCTGAAAGCCATCTCAGATTATTTCTGAAAAAAATAAAGTTAAAGAATACAAATTATCAATTATCACACTCTTGAATAAATTCACAAGTTTACAAGTATATAAATATACTTGTTTTATTGGTTCTGCCTCTTCAAACTATTATTATTTTGCCTTTGAGCGAGGGTTGTAATTTTGTTATTGAAAGCCAGACATTATTTATTTACCTCAGACAAAAGCTGAGATAAGTAAGTCTATTTTATTCAGTTTAGGCTACTATCACAGAATACCATAGATTGAGTGGTTTAAACAACAGACATTTATTTTTTGGAGTTCTAGAGACTGTTAAGTCCAAGATCATTACTCTAGCAGATCTGGTGTCCATAAGTACGTAAATATACTTGTGAATATTTGGGAGATTAATACAACAAAAATGTGGCCTCAGACCATGAAAATATATCTGCTGAGGCACAGATAAGCCAACAGAATAAAAGAATTGGATGTGATGAGCATTTCAGTAGAAAATTCCTTGAGACTATTGGAGAGGGAGACTTTATATGAAAGGAATCAGAATTTGCTAGAGAAGCTGGCTTTTCAAAATAAATTAAAAAACAGCGAAGATGTACCATATTGTTATTGTTCCTCTTATACTATTCACAACTTTAGCAATTGCATTCTTCCAGAGTGCTCCAATTTTTACATATGTAGCCTAAGACAGATTTAATAATGCTGCCTTCAAATACGCAGTAGGTCCTGTTGCCTTTCTTGAGTCATAGGTACTAGAACATATTGATTGCTCTAAGTCCAGGACTTAAACCCCACAATAAATTACACCCTCAAAATTCTTTCTCCTGTGAGACTTAGCAGGTCTTGTTGACTCATAACACAGCTAAAAAGGATAGTACTAAGAGGAAATGTTTGTCATGTTCTAGGTCTGAGAGAGAGAAGGGTTGTCATTGCTAACATTTAGACCCTTATCCTTTGTCTCTGGAACGGTTGTTTCATCCCCTCATAGGACTCCTTGCCCCTGCATGTCTCCCAAAACATCCTCTACATAGCATCCCCACTGAGGTGTTCTCACCTTCTTCTTCTGTTCATTTCATATATTCATTTTTAACTTTCTGCAATTTTAAGTATTTTTCAACAAATATGTCACACACAGGCAGTATTTAATGTATGAAATTTCTAATAGTTAAATATAGCTAAATAAAAGAACTCAAAGTACATGTATACAGGGCATGATTAAATGAAAAATATGAAGACCAATCGCGTGTCCATATCTCTGCCTATTTTTGTCACATGATATCCTTGGCAGTCTCACCAATCCCTAATGCTGCTGTGCGCAATGGGGACAACCTGAGCTGAGAGTGGAGCAGGTGGAGACGCTTCCCTGTGTGCATGGGAGAATGAGTGAGAACCAAGAGAGTGGTGAAGGTGGCCAAGTAAACCCCCTGGAAATATGTTCTTATTATTTGTTTCTGGAGAGAGACCCCTGGGTTAAGATCCATAAAAGAACAGTATTCTGAGACTCTTCTCTGCTAGTTTTTATGTGTCTTTGTACAAGCCACTTAACCTCTCTGAGCTTTTATTTTCTCAGTTTAGTCTCAGAAGTGCAAATGCCTGCTCTAGAGCATACTGGGTACACCTGAACAAGCAATGGATATGAAAAAAATGAGGCTTCTTACCAACAATTAATGTTGATAAGAAGCCTCATTTTTTCAGCTGGAATCCTACATGTATAAGTAGCAACAAAATTACTTATTTTACATATTTTTTAACCAAGTATATTTCCGATGGAAGATTTTATAAGACCATAGAATCTTAGGATAAAAAGCAATCTTTCATTTACAAAACAATTTACACAGGATAGGATTTCTATTTACAGAATTTCTGGAAGATGATCAGCCAACTTTTGATTGATTATCTTTGATAATGAGAAGCTTACCACTTCAAGAGATAAAGGGTTTCTTTTCTCTCTCTCTTTCTCTTTTTTAATGCTGTTTATTTTCTTGCTTAGTCTGCTTTCTTAGGACAACCCACACTAAGTGTTCTATTCGCCTCTAATAACAATCATGTTCTGTCTTTATAAAATCATCTATGTACATGTCATTAAAGGACAACCCACACTAAGTGTTCTATTCGCCTCTAATAACAATCATGTTCTGTCTTTATAAAATCATCTATGTACATGTCATTAAATTTCTGACATCACACAACTTCCTCAGGTTGAAACAAGAAGAAATTGAGACACTAAATCAACCAATAACAGCCCAGGAAATTGACTCTGTCATAAGAAAACCACCTACTAAAAAAAGACCTGGACTAGATGAATTTCCAGCAGAATTCTACAAAATGTACAAAAAAGGAGCTGACACCAATCCTACTGAAAGTATTCCAGGCAATTAAACATGGTGGAATCCTCCCAAATCATTTTACAAAGCTAACATCACACTGATACCCAAACCAGGTAAAGATCCAACAAAAAAAAAGAGAACAACAGACCAATATCCCTTAGGAACATAGATGCAAAAATCCTCAACAGGATTCTAGCAGATTGGTTCCAAAAAAAATCATCCACCATGACCAAGGATGCAGGGCTGGTTCAATATCCACAAAACCATAAATGTAACTAAATACATCAACAGATGTAAAAACAAGAATCACATGATTATATCATTAGACGCATAAAAAGCTTTTGATAAAATTCAGCATCCCTTCTTGATAAAAACCCTCAAACACCTAAGTACAGAAGGGACATATCCAAAATAGTAAGTGCCATCTATAATAAAACCACAGCTCACGTATTGCTAAATGGACAGAAACTGCAAACATTTCCCCTGAAAACTGGAACAAAACAAGACTGCCCACTTTCATCCTTCTTGTTCAACATTGTGTTGGATGCCCTAGCTCAGGCAATTAAACAAGAGAAAGAAATCAGGGGTATCCAAATAGGAAAAGAGTTTCCCAAAGAGGGAAAAGTTATCCCTCTTTGCTGATGGTAAGATTCTATACCTTGATAATCCAAAAGAATCTGTCAAAAACCTGCTTGCACTGATAAAGGACTTTGGCATAGTCTCGGGGTACAAAATAAATGTGGAAAAGACAGCTGAATTCTTATATACACCAATAACAAACTGACAAAGTGCCGGAGTCCAGTTCCAGCAAGTCAGGATTTCCTGAAGGAGGGATGGCGTCGGTGCAGGAGAAAAAACTTGGACACTGACTCTGCTGCAAGCAGGACAAATGCCAATTTATTGTCTTTTTCAACTCCTTTTATACCCTAGATTTTGGCTTGAGACAAAAACATGTTTTTCATTTTCAAGGCACTCAGTTTCAATTTAATGGACCGGACAGGCAATGTATGTTTGCTCATCCTGTTTTGATCTTTTAAAAATATCATTCTAAACATTAACTATAAATTTTATAAACTCCTAACATTTTCTAATGATTATCATTTCTTAATGTCCATACAAAACTTACTTATTTCTATAACTGTTACATGATAAATTACTACCAAGTTCTAAGCACTATAACTGTTACATTGATTAGCAAGTCACACCTGTGACCTTCACACAACAATTTGCAACTAGCTGGGGTAAAATAGCATTCTCAAGGTTTTTTAACCTCAAGTTGGCCTGACTAGTTTTCCACAATGTCACACCTGGTATTTACAATCTGCATCAATTATCCCCTGTTAGGGAGACTGGGCTTTAATGTTTGTAAAACAAAGGGTCTCCAGGGTTCAAGTCATCTCAGTTACAATCTCTAACCAGAATTACAAACCTCCTTAACAAAGGGAAGTAAAGCCAAGGGTGCCCTAATAAAGAGTATACTTTTAACAAAACAAATCCTTCTTTTACTAAACACTGCTATTTGGTAAAAATTATTTTTTCCATATAGAACTTTTTACATCTTCCAACTCCCAGGTTTCCAGTGGCAAGATCAAGAGTGGAGATAGAAGAAACAGGGCCAATAGCTGCCCAGAGTTGCCCTGCAACCTGGGGTCTTCGGCCTTCCAGACCCTGTCAACATGAAGGCCTCTGAGACTGACTCCCGACATCTCCCTCTTTTTTATTTTTTAAAACAAAGCCATGGAAATCCATGGAGAGTTGAGAGATGTTTTTCTTTAATTGTCTGAAGATGACTGGAAGTAAAAATAAGGATATAGAATTATAAATCCACAAATCCCAACATTAGTTAATAGGGACACTAAGGATTTTTGACTGATAAAGGAAGCTAAATTGTTAAAAAAAGGAATTAGCCAATAGGTCTGAATTAAACTATTTTTCCACTTGACTGATGTCTTGAATTTTCTAGTGTAACTTTGAAATGTCCACTCTCAAGTCCGAATGACCAGATTCCCAGAATATGATTTTTAACTCGATCCCATGTATGGATAGACTCATTTACCTGCAAAGCTGTGGTGCTAATCCAATTATATTGAGAATGGCACTGTAATGCTAACCTGATTTTAAAGTTACTAATTCCTGTCCAATAATTTAAAAAGCTTCTTCTAAAGCATTAACCTTACTTTCCAATTTTTGATCTATAATTTTTTGTGTGGCTAAAGCTAATGAAACATTTTTTGACAATTGATCCACGAAAGACACGGTATGAAATTTTCTTGCCGAAACTATGGCAGAAAGTGAAAGTGAAGCAGCAACTGTAATTAAAACTGTAATTTCTAAAATTCACGTGGCTATAAATCTTCTAGACTGTTGTTATAACAAATTTACATCAGCCAATGTTTTTAAACCAAATTCATCAAACCAAGGGGTCGAAAGTTTTACAGGAGTCATTAAATAAGGTGGCTGTTTAACAATCATAAAACCCCTATAAGAATCAGAAACAGTAAGACAATTAGTCAATTTACAATTTATGCAAGTAATTTGATTTTTAGTTATTATAGCAACAAAAACAGTAGAGGGAGTGAGAAAAGCATTTTGAGACCGAGCCAAGTCCTCTGCGTCATGCATCAGCACTTTCAGCTGTCCCCAAGTTGGTGGTTTGCAGGTTCTCGTGGAAGCAACAGAACACAGTTGCAGTCATGGAGGCCTCTCGAGAGCAAGACGTTTTAGTTGAGGAATGAGGGTTTCTTCTTCCTTGTCATCAGTTGAGCTCAGGCGGTTTTGTTCCTGCTTTTGGGAGTTGAATCATGGTGGGGGTGGAAGACCAGATATGCCTAATTAGGCAATCTGGAACCTAAATAGGTGATGATGAATCCTGGGGAAAAACACAAGCACATTCTCTCCTGAAGGTTAAAAAGATATCTGATCCTTTTCATTGACCTGCAAGGGCTGTTTAAACTTCTTAGAAGTTAGACTAAATGCAAATCTTTTACAATTCTTAGAATTTTAACTTTTAAAAAACTTGCTTTTTTTTAAGGAAAGACAGTTGGGAGAGCTAGTTGAATTTTGCTTCTTTCTTCCCCCTTCTGTTGTTTAAAGGAGAAAATTCTTTTGGAGATTATTGATTAAGAAGCCTATGTTCTGGTGTTTGAATAGCGTGCAGGCCTAGCATTCGTGTATTTTATATTAATGGTAAATTTATAGAACCTTTTTGTAGCCTCAAGTGTTTATAGAATTCCTTTCACTTCTTTTCACAAACTTTCACCTACCATGGTCGACATACTCATACCATTTTTCAACATGCTTGAACCTTCTATTTTTGTTCTATACTTTCCTTAACCGGCCATTCTATTATAGAACAAAAATATACCATACAAGATTCTTTTCTATACAATTATTTCTCTTTCCTTTATCCTTTCTTACTAAAAACATGTTTCATACCAACAACCTTCTTTACATTTTTGCAAACCTCAGAGCTTTAACCAAAGCAATAAGTTTATATGCAGTAGAAGGGCTTAGATAGGATCCAGCATAGAACCACTAGGGAAATCCAAAGCTAAACAAAAGGCACCCAAAAAGCACAATGGTGAGGACAAAGAACAACACGAGTCTCAATCCTATTCACAATGTCCCTCTCCAACAATGGAGCTGAATATGCCGACACAACAAAGAAGGAGTGCTGAAATACTTCACCTCCCACAACACATGGAAGCAATGACCCCAAATCCTGCAAAAGTGTCCACCCACCCAACTCTCCTTTTTTCCTTTTCTTTTTTCTTTTTTCTTTTATGACAAATATAGGAGTATTTCCTGGGCTTTTTGAAGGTTTTATATGTCCAGCCTCTAGTTGTTGCACCAAATCTTTTGCTGCCTTAAGTTTCTTTGAAAGCATAGGCCATTGTTCGAGCCAAAACTGGCTTATTGTTTTTTAGGTAATAGGGTTAGCAGCTTTAAGAACAATGGCCTTTAGGTAAATTTGAGTACCCAATTCCAAACCTATCCTTTTTCTCTATAATTTTCCTCATCCCCAGGGGATAAATGATCATCATCAACAGGGGCAGTGGTTAACATTGCCTGGGAAGGAACAGGGGTTAATAGAGGAGTTCTTTCACCTGGTTCCTCTTTTAATTTTGTGAGTAATTTGCTGTGTACTTAAAACATCTCTAATTATATTCCACAATGCAAAAGTATTTACAGGTACTCATTCCAGACCATGGAGAGTGTAATACAACTTTGATTCCTCCCCAACCTTTTTCTATGTTGCTAAATTAACAGTGCCTTCTTCAGGGAACCAGGGGGCACTGTTCTTACAAAAAATGAAGAAAATGAGATAATGGTTTAGAGGAAACTTTAATTCCTCTTTTAGTAAGCATATGCATCAAAATACTTATGAGCAGCTTTCTTTCTTTAGTTTCACTCTGGCCCATGATCCTATCATGGCTCTTAAACTACTTACCCTTCCTCACTCTGCCTATCTCTACAGAGGGGTCTGCGGCACCCTGGGTAATGTCCTATCCATTCCGGTTCTAATTAGAACAAAGTTTACCTTTCAGGTCCCTGTTCAGGAACCACTTGCTGGAGTCCAGCTCCAGCGGGTCAGGGTTTCCTGAAGGAGGACCAGCGTCAGGGCAGGAGAAAAAATTTGGACACTGATTCTGCTGCAAGCAGGACAAATGCTGATTTATTGTCTTTTTCAATTCCTTTTATACCCTAGATTTTGGCTTGAGACGAAAACATGTTTTTCATTTTCAAGGCAATCGGTTTCAATTTAATGGACCAGACAGGCAATGTATCTTTGTTCATCCTGTTTTGATCTTTTAAAAAAATCATTCTAAACATTAACTATAAATTTTATAAACTCCTAACATTTTCTAATGATTATCATTTCTTAATGTCCATACAAAACTTACTTATTTCTATAACTATTACATGATAAATCACCAAGTTCTAATCACTATAACTGTTACATTGATTAGCAAGTGACCTTCACATAGCAATTTGCAACTAGCTGGGGTAAAACAACATTATCAAGGTTTTTTTTTTTTTGAGTTGGAGTCTCACTCTGTCGCCCAGACTGGAGTGCAGTGGCCGCTCCCGGCCACCGCAGCCTCAACCTGCTGGGCTCCGGCGATCCTTCTGCCTCAGCCTTCCAAGTAGCCGGAATTACAGGCGTGTGCTACCACGCCCGGCTAATTTTGTGATTTTATTGTTGAGATGAGGTCACACTGCCCAGGTGGGTCTTGAACCCGCAGGCTCAGGCAATCCACTCACCTCAGCCTCCCAAAGGCTCAGGATTACAGGCTGAGCCACCAAGCCCGGCTTATCAAGGTTTTTAACCACAAGTTAGCCTGACTAGTTTTCCACAATTTCACACCTGGTATTTACCATCTGTGTCAACTATTCCCTGTTAGGGAGACTGGGCTTTAATGTTTGTAAAACAAAGGGTCTCCAGGGCTCAAGTCATCTCAGTTACAATCTCTAACCAGAATTACAAACCTCCTTAACAGAGGGAAGTAAAGTCAAGGGTGTCCTAATAAAGAGTATACTTTTAACAAAACAAATCTTTCTTTTACTAAACACTACTATTTGGCAAAAAATATTCTTTCCATATAGAGCTTTTTACATCTTCCAACTCCCAGGTTTCCAGTGGCGAGATGGAGAGTGGACATAGAAGAAGCAGGGCCAATAGATGCCCAGAGTTGCCCTGCAACCTGGGGTCTTCAACCTCGTGGACCCTGTCAACGTGAAGGCCTCTGAGGCTGGCTCCTGACAACAAAGAACCAAATAAAAAGCACAATCGCATTCACAATAGCCACAACAAAAATTGAAATACCTCAGCATCTTCTTAACCAGAGAATTGAAAGACCTTTACAATGAGAACTACAAAACACTTTTCAGAGAAATCCAAGAAGACACAAACAAATGGAAAAATAGTACATGCTCATGGATAGGAAGAATCAACATGGTTAAGATTTCCATCCTACTGAAGGCAATCTACAGATTCAATGCGATACCCATTAAATTACCAACATCATTCTTCTCAGATTTGAAAATGAAAATACAGAAATTCATGTGGAAACAAATGACCACAAATAGCCAAAATGATCCTTAGCAAAAGAATCAAATCAGGAGGTATCACACTTCCAAACTTCAAACTTTAAGTCTACAATAATCAAAACAGGCTGGTATTGGTACAAGAACAGGCATATAGACCAATGCAACAGAATAGAGATTACAGAAGCAAAATCTCACTTTCTCAACCAACTCATCTTTGACAAAGCCTCCAACAACAACCACTGAGAAGAGGAGAACCTATTCAGTAAATGGTGCTGAGAAAACTTACTGATCACATGCAGAAGATTGAAACAGGACCCCTACCTATCACCATATACAAAAATTAACTCTAAACGGATCAAAGACCTAAACATAAAACCTCAAACTATAAGAATCTTAGAAAATGCAGGAGATACCCTTATGGAAATTGGAACAGGCAACCAATTCCTGATCAAAACCCTAAGTGCTCATACCATAAGAAATAAGATAGACAAGTGGAACCTCATCAAGCTTTTTGTGTGGTGATTTTTCAAAGCAAAAGAAACCATCAAGAGAGCAGGGGGACAGCCCACAGAATGGGAAAAAATATTTGCCAAATGTAAATCTGAAAAAGTCCTAACATCTAGGATCTACAAGAAACTCAAATGCACTGAAAGGCAAAAAACAAACATTAAAAACTGGACAGAAGACATGAACAGACACTTCTCAAAAGAAGGTATATGGGCAGTCAACAGACTTGTGAAAAAGTGCTCAGCCTCACTAATCATCAGTGAAATGCAAATCAAAACCACACTCAGATAGCACCTAACCCCAGTAAGAATTTCCATTATTAATAAAACAAACAACACCAGATGCTGGTGAGGATGCAGAGAAAAAGGAACTCTTCTACACTGCTGGTGGGAATGCAAACTATTGTAACCTCTTTGAAAGACAGTGTGTCAATTTCTGAAATAACTAGAAATTGATCTTCCATGTGATCCAGCAATCTCCCTATTGAGTTTCTGGAGGAACTCAAATCATTCTACAAAAAAAAAAAAAAAAAAAAATACTTGCCCATGCATGTTTGTTGCAGCTCTATTCATAATAGCAAAAACATGAATCAACCATGCTGCCCATTGAAGCTGGACTGGATTAAAAAAATGTGGTACATGTACATGTTGGAATATTTTGCAGTCATTAAGAAGGACAAATATATGGGCTTTGCAGCAACTTGGATGCATTTAGAGTCGATATTACTCAGTGATCTATCACAGAAACAAAAAAACAGAGCACCATATGTTCTCACTCATAAGCGGACCTTGAATAATTATCATAATACTATAAGAACAGGATTGGCAGTAGTGGGAAACTTCCGGGGGTAGGGGGGTTGAGATTTGCAGTTGAGGGAAACTGCCAGGGGAGGGAGGGGCACACCTCATTAGCAAGGGTACCTGCATAATGAACATTTGTATACCTAACCCTGAATTGTACCCAACATCCTTAAAATTAAAAAAAGAAAGAATAGAACATGATCTTCAGAGACATATTAACTGTCTTCCTGTCGTAATTTTAGCATACAGGTGGGTGACTGTTACACCTCTTTTAGATGGGTTCCTTAACTTTGATAACTAGCCCCCTCAAAAAATCTAGTGCTATCATAATTTACCCCACTTAATAAAAATTATGCTCAACTTATAATTAGATATATGCTGCAAATTCATTTATAGTGGAAAGACCGGCACTCAAACGGGTGGGATATGACATAAGAAATAAGTAAGTTCATTTGTTTGAAAGCCAGAACTTCCATTAATGCATGCTCAGTCCAACCAGAAGTGGCATCTGCTACTGTGAATTTTATTTGCTATTCCTCTGAGAACCCAAAGGAAGACTGTAAGGAATTCTTGAGGGCTGGAAAATGTGGTCACTCCTAAAGTTCTGGGGCAATCTAACTCAATCTGGGATTTAAAAATACAGTGTAGCATTCCTTGAATAAGAATCACTAAAAATGATTTTTCTTTGTCCTAATTTAACTAATACTGGTATCAAATCCACCAAAGCAAAAAGTTTTTTATGTGATGATTTTCTTTTTTTTTTTGAGTTGGAGTCTTACTCTGTCTCCTAGACTGGAGAGCAGTGGCACACTCCCGGCGACTGCAGCCTCGACCTGACTGGGCTCTGGCAATCTTTCTGCCTCAATCTTACAAGTAGCCAGAACTACAGGCGCACACTAGCACACCCGGCTAAATTTTAATTTATTGTAGAGACGAGGTCTTGCCAAGTTGCCTGGGTGGGTTTTGAACCCCCGGGCTCAGGCAATCCACTAGTCTTGGCCTCCCAAAGTCCTGGGATTACAGGCTGGGCCACTGGGCCCGGTCTTGTGTGATGATTTTCATTTGAGTATTATATCATTGAAAAATTGCTAGAGAGTTCTTTTATAAATTATCTGATTTTTTTTTAAGTAGCACATTTTATCAAACAAAAAATTGTGGGAGTGGCCATGGCTGGTGTCTAGCATAACTTCTATCCCATTGAAAATGCTCACTGTAACTTATAGTGTTTACTACATGGTGATTCACAAAATGAGAGTGTATAATATTATTTTATTCCAGAGAGATAGTTATAAAATTGTATATAAATTTTGTTCAAAAAGAACCTTCATAAATATCAAAATGTTAAATTTTAGGTTATGTTCTTTGTGCATAATACAATAAACTATAAATAAAATCAAAATAAAGTATCACCAACAAATATAAACTTATGCACTTGGAACTGATAAAGAAAACTACTAAAAAC
This sequence comes from Carlito syrichta, assembly GCF_000164805.1. Classification (NCBI taxonomy): domain Eukaryota; kingdom Metazoa; phylum Chordata; class Mammalia; order Primates; family Tarsiidae; genus Carlito; species Carlito syrichta. Next base: position 247,277 of record NW_007256768.1, read on the forward strand.
TCTTAGAATCGGCCAGGCTCAGTGGCTCAGCCTGTAATCCCATGCTTTGGGAGGCCGAGGTGAGTGGATTGCCTGATCCTGCAGGTTTGACACTCACCTGGGCAACTTGTAGAGACTTCATCTCTACAATAAATCAAAAGATTAGCTGGGCATGGTAGCACACGCCTGTGGTTCCAGCTACTTGGAAGGCTGAGCAGAAGGATCACCAGAGCCCAGCAGGTCGAGGCTGTGGTGGCCAGAAGCGTGCCACTGCACTCCAGTCTGGGTGATAGAGTGACTTCAACTCAAAAAAAACAAAAAAAACCTCTTAGAATCAAGAGAACCTCAAATATAAAATTAAGGTTATTTTATAATAAAAGCAATGAAAAAGCTTTCTATCCAAACCCATTGGATGTTTCCAGTCCTTAACATTTAAAAATTCTTATATTAAATAATAATTATTATGAAAAATGAATGAACTAAGCATTTTCTTGTAATAAAAATATATTCAATTGAATAAACCAAAGCAGCAGAAGTGAAGTAAGAAACAGTAACAAGAAATTGAGATCTATTAGGGAAAGGTATAAACAATATGGAAAAATTAAATCAAGATAATTAACATATATGTCGTCTCACTTTCATATCTTTTTTTTTGTGGCAAGACATTTGAAATTCACTTCATTATTTTGAGACTATATAATGCGTTATTACTGACTATAGTCATCCTGTTGTGCAATAGATCTCAAAGCTTAGTCTTCTTACCTATATGAAATTGTTTACCTTTGAGTAAACAACTCACTTTTCTCTTCCCACTCCCAACCTCTGGTAATCACCATTCTACTCTCTACTTCCATGAGTTCTGCTTTCTTAGATCCCACATATAAATAGAGATCGTGTGGTATTTGTCTTTCCATGACTGGTTTATTTCACTTAACCTAATGTCCTCTAGGTCTACTCACTGTTGCAAATAATATGATTTCATAAATATAATACTATTTATGGGCAAATAGTATGCCACCTTTTCTCTGTCCATTCATCCATTGATGGACACTTGAGTTGATTCAAACTGTTGCCTGCTGTGAATAATGCTGAAATGAACATGAAAATGCAGATATCCATTCACACACTTAGTTCAATTCCTTTGGATACACACCCAGAAGTGGAATTGCTAAATCATATGGCAGTTCTAACACAGTTGGTTGAGGCACCTCCATACTGTTTTCAATAATGGCTGTACTAATCGACATTCCTACCACAACACACAAGAGTTTCTTTTTCTCTATATCCTCACCAACACCTACTATCCTTCATCTATTTCATAAAAGTCATTCTAGCAGACGTGAGGCGATATTTTATTGTGGTTTTAATTTGCATTTTCATGATGATTTGTGTTCTTGTGCATTTTTTCACATACTTGTTGGCCATATTCATTTCATCTTTGGGAAATAACCGTTCCAGTCATTTACCCATTTTGTTGTTTTGTTTTTTTTTTTTGAGTTGGAGTCTCACTCTGTCACCCAGACTGGAGTGCAGTGGCCGCTCCCGGCCACCACAGCCTCGAAT